>NC_059112.1:30263300-30428300 GCF_020740685.1 Jaculus jaculus
TAAAGACGTTTTCTTTATATATTCCACAATATGTAATAGGGAACACTGGTATTTTGAATGCCCATGAACCTGGGAGTTTTCTATTTGGAGGTTGGAGTTAAGCATACTATTTATAAAAGATTTTTTTCTCTTATGAGCTGAATTCTGAGTTTCTTGAATATTTCTTTGTGACTGGAAAGGAAACCACAATTCTGTTTGTATTCAGGGAAACTTAAAACCCTCTAGGCACCTCAATCAGAGAAGATTCAACAACAAGAAATGTTTACATGGGTGACTGAAGACCAAAGAAACTCAGTGTATGAGAAAGTGAGGAGGAGATTGAAAACAGCAGGAATCTTCACTACTCAGGACTTGGGGGATGACTGAGAAAAGTGATGTAATGAGCACCCTGAGGTTGCTCTTAGTACAGGCTAAACCTTGGCAACATCTGGGGCCCCCAGAGGAAACAGCAATTTTATAGGAGTGAGAATGAGAGGAAGAAACAAATAATGCTGGTGAGGCAACTGGAAGTAAAATAGAGAAAGCAAGACATCTCACTTGTAGCCATGCTGGACCACTGTTCTTCCTATTGGACAGGATGCAAAAGGACTCCAGTGAAGTCCCCATTGTACCAGACAAAGCAGAAGGACGGAGTATTTAGGAAGAAACAGAGAAATTACTGACATACCTACTTCAACAATAGGTGTTCAAAATTAAAATCTCATGAACACCATACTAACTAATATAAGATGCCCACAAAACAGTTATTCTTGCCTGGTTATAGTGAAACAGTTTGGCTGAAACTACTGTAGTAATAGACTCAGTAGCAAGTGTTGGCAATCTATTCATAGACAGATATCAATATTGGGAAAATTCATAATCAATTATCTACTTCTCCATTTGGTTCATATATTAGAAGAAAGAAAATCCATTAATCTGATTGAATTTATAAAAACAGAATCAAGGTGGTACAAATCACTGACTTTTGAAAGACCAGAAAGAAATTGATTGAACAATACTTCCAGCTTCAAATAAGTATTGTATTCCATTTTTAGTATTTATTTGACTCTGCTACAGGAAAATAATGTTAGACCATCTAATAGCAATAGAAATTAATGAAATATTTTCATAAAATCCAAGCACTAAAACTTTTGTCATCCAAAACATGTTTCTACATCCAGAAAAAGGACTTTATTTTCAATGTTTTCTTCGAAATGATTTTTACAGGCAATGACAGGTGTATGTGAACATAATTCCAGAATATTAAGGACTGGGTTTGAATGCTCTTTTGTAGATAGAAATGCATAGCTGCTTAAAAAATATGAAAGGAGGGCTGGAGAGATGGCTTAGCGGTTCAGTGCTTGCCTGTGAAGCCTAAGGACCCTGGTTTGAGGTTTGATTCCCCAGGACCCATGTTAGCCAGATGCACAAGGGGGCGCATGCGTCTGGAGTTCGTTTGCAGTGGCTGAAGGCCCTGGCGTGCCCATTTTCTCTCTCTCTTTCTCTTCCTCTTTCGCTCTCTGTCTGTCACTCTCAAATAAATAAATAAAATAGAAAAATTAAAAAAAAAAAAAAAACGAAAGGAAAATCTCCTCAATAAAATCATCACTGTTCTGATTTCAAGCTAATATTTTTTTTTTTTTATATATATTACTGGATTTTTTCCTTCCTAATCCTAGTAGCTTCATTGGCAAATTATATCTTTTCACTTTCTGAACAAGTAAGGCAGTGACAGAAAATATGAAGTTAGAACCTTCTAGGCTTGACTTCAGCTTTCCATGTAAACTAAAAGTGGAATTAAAGGGAATGATAGTGTGTTGTGGTGGTCCAGATAAAACTCAATGGAACTAAAAAGCTAGAAGAGAAAACCTGTCTTGTTCAGAGATATCCCATGATAATGGTATGTAATAGAGACAGAGTACACAAGGGAATATAACAAAGAACACAGTTGAAACCAAAGGACTGATTAGAACTCAGCATTACCATCTCACCTCAGTCAGAATATCTATCATCAAGAAAATGTTTGGGGAAAGTGCAAGCTTTATTCACAGCTGGTGAGAGTGCAAACTAGTATAGCCCCAATGGAAGACAGATGTTTTCCAAAAAGTTAGAAATAAAATTACCATGTGATCAGCTTACACCACACATGGCCATACACACTAATGGCTCCATCCACGTTTACACAGATACCATGTTCTACTTACAATAGCTAATAAGTGGTATGAGTTTTGATGCACATCAACACACAAATGGGAAATGAAAAGGTAATACATATACACAATAGAATTTGACTCAGCACTACAGAAAAAAATGAAGTTATGGGATACTCAAAGAATTGAATGGATCTGGAAACATTTATTTTAAGTGAAATGATCTAAATTCAGAAAACCCAAGACCATATGTTCTGTCTCATATAAAGACCCCTACCTTTTACTATCTGTCTATATATTTAAAGGAAGACAAACATGAACAAAAACCTGCAATGCTAACATGATAAGCAAGAATAGACATTAATAGGTTACCAGGAAGGGCATGGGGATGGCAAAATGACCCATGTCACATGTAAACAGAAGGGTGATAGGGTAAAGAGGAGAGCAGTTGGGGGAAAGAAGGGAAGAGATCCAATTAAAGAAGTTGTGTCCGAAAATTACAGAATGTTGAGTAAAATTTAGTATCCTAATTTAAAATAAAATAAACAGAATAAAGTTTAAAACAATAGTTATACATTAAAATGTGATTTGACCTCTTAGTATAAATTTTAGATTTTTATATTATGAATAATGAAATATGATCACATTTTAAATTTAAAATCTCCTTCCTGATAATGTTAAGACAACATTGTGAGAAACACTATATCTGACAGGGAAGAGTGTAATTCAAATATTCTTGTAGACATCCTTGAAAATAATAGTTATTACTAGATAGGGGGATTAGGGAAAACTGAATTTAAGAAAAGTACAAGGGAGAAGTCAGTTACAACTACTGACTAGCTGAGCATGTTGGTGCAGGTCTTTAATCACAGCATTCTCGAAACAGATGTAGGAGGATCAGAGGATTGTTGTGAGTTGGAGGCCAGCCTGTGACCAAGAAGGGAATTCCAGGTTAGCCTAGACTAGAGCAGAACCCTACATCAAAAATTAGAAAAGTAAAACAACAGCAACAAAAACTATTGCCCAGGCATTGGAAGTAAGAGTTGAACATGCCCCAGTAATTTGTCACTCTTTGATTTATAGATATTTGAGTTTTGAGACCTTAAACCATTCACTAAGTGTAATAGACTTTTGCATGCATATAGGGAACAATAAAATAATCACACTAAGCTTAACTCCATGAGCTCTCACCCCAACAGGAATGATGCGGAACAATGAAATCAGATATGACGACAATAGGAACCTGTCCAATATTGTCAAAACGATGTTCAGTTTTGTATATCAACTTAGCTAGACACTGATGTCTAGCCTCTTCTGTCATTACTATGGATGCCTTAATCAAATATTAGTGTAATATTTCAATGTAGGTATTATTTGTGATTATAATTTAAATCAGAAAATTGAAGCTACTTTCAGTAAGCATACACAGATTCAATTCCCATATTTTCAATTCCCTGCATTCAACCATGGTATAACTATTAATTAGAAAATTCCAGAATAAATAATGTATGAGTTTTAAATGTGGTATTGATCTGAGTTCTATGATGAGTTCTATTGTCAAGCTGCTCTGCTCTGCTCTGCCCAGGATCCGAATCTTCCTCTTATCCAGCATGTTTCTACCCTTTTTGCCAACTGTCTGCTAAACGTTTTATATCTAATTTGGTTCCCAGATAAACTGAACAGTCACTTCATAATTGTGTTCAAGTAGCTCTTATCATAACGGAGTAATGTCATGTCACAATGTCTACTTTCTTTATGTCACTCCATCCAATCACATAGTCTTGTTTCATGTCTCATCATCATAAAAATAATGGGACAATATTTTGAGAAAATGGCCACATTCATATAGTTTTATTACAAGTTCACATAATTAGTGAGATTTATTTTTAGGTATTACTAACAATTTCCTATTGTAGTTAAGTTAAAAGTCAGTGAAGCTTCCTCTTTCCATGGCCCAGCAATGAGAGAAAGCTCAGTTTGGCCCTTAAGATCTTACTAAGATGGAGTTTGTTTGAAATATTTTATATTTATTTATTTATTAGAGAGAGATAAAAAAATTGGGGTGCCCCAAGACCTCTAGCCACTGCAAACAAACTCCAGATGCATGCACCACTTTGTGATTCTGGTTATGTGAGTCCTAAGGAATTGAACCTACATCCTTTGGTTTTTGCAGGTAATCTCTAATTGCTAAGCCATCTCTCCAGCCCTTAGTAAGATGTTTGCTTCTAAATGAATACAGAAGTTTTCACTATTGCATGTGACACTGTTATATGTTAATTATGTTACTACTTTCTAAGCCTATATACGCAGTGGGTGCCTCAAACATATAAATAGGAAGTAGTTGCATTCTAGTTCTTCCATGCCATGGCTGTCAATGTTGTAAGAAAGCTGTTTTGTACATCACTTATGAACAAATGACTGTGCAGTTTGAATCTATGTATCCCCAGTAGACTCAGGTGTTATTAAAATTACGTTTGCAGCTTCTTCCCCTAGCAGGCAGACTCCTGTTATGGTGGGGAGTAGAGGTTCTCACTGGGAGCTAACCCAAATTCCAGCCCAAAGTAGGCAGAATGAATTCTGTCTGGGTCCCTGCTGTTTGTCATAGTTCTTTGCTGCTGGCTGTTGGTGGTGTGACTTTCTGCTCTGCATGGATCTGTGAAAAAGGGTCAGCTTCTTCCCCCATTATGTAACTTTTCCTGGATCTTTAAGCCTGAAATAAATCCCATTCCTTCCACAAACTAGATCTCTTTGGAGGTTCATCCCAGCAGTGTGGAGCTGACTACAAATGACTTACTCTCTACCTTTCTCTCCATATTCTCTATTCATATATATGTGTATATAGATGTGTGTGTGTGTGTGTGTGTGTGTGTGTGTGATGCAAGTATACAGATAAAACAGATATTGAGAGAGATAAACATATATAAGAAGAAACCACATAGGTGATGTATAAATGGAATTTCATCCATACCCCTGCCCATTGTTTTCTTTTATGCTTAACCCGTTGTAAATTCCACATGCATTCATTAGTATCACATTCTTGCATCAGTTTTCACCATGATCCTTTTGCCTCTTCTGCTTTACATACTTGTCCACTCCAAGCCTTGATTAAATATGGAATAATGTCTTCTCTGGGTTTTCTCTTGTGCTTTTTCACAAGGATGGGGTGGGCTGCCTCTCATGTAACATGTATGTGGTTTCTTAATGCCCCTCTAGTCTTCTCTATTTCTCTTCATTTTTATAGTCTCAGCTTATGTGTTTGCTTTGGACCTTAAAAAGAGAAATAAACACAATTCCATAGGCCCCTACCATCATGACCATACAGTTTTCTCCATAAATATTTACCCATAACTTCTTTGTACCTAATTATCCATGATTATTTCTAAAATCCACACATTTAGGGGTATTACAATATATCTAATAACTTTGAATCACAAATAATCTATTACATTTCTCCTTAAGAATTTTAATTTCAGAGTTAATGATACTCCTTTAGTGGTGTAACCAAGGTTCATGACTTTATATACCATACATTTATTGAGAGCCCCTACAGTTTCTCTACTTTAGTTGTAAATGTCTTGCCTCTCTGGGAATTTCCATATGGATAATTAATTAAAATACATGTCAAAGTCAGCAGAGAAAAATATGATAGTTAATTTACCAATGTGATGGGAACTGAAATTATCAGAGAAGCTTCTAGGAATATCTTTCAGAGAGTTTCCAGTTTAGGCATAGTTGAGACAACCCACTTATATGGTATCATATGCATGTCACCATTCCATGTGCCAGGGTTGTAGACTAAGTGAAAAGAAGACAAGCTGAGAAAGAGTGAGTAGTCATTGGTATCTGCTTGTTGATTTTTGATTAGATATGATCAGCTGAATCATGCTCCTGCCATCATCCTTACCCTGTCCTGGTGGACTGTATGTCCTTAAACTGGAAGCCATAATGGACCTTTCCTTCCTTACATTGCTTCTTGTCAGGTGTTTTGGAAAAGCCACAAAAAATTTATCTAATACAGAAAATTGGTAACTAAAATAGGATTGTGCTTCCAATAAACCAGGTGATGGCCTGTAGAACTGACTTGTGGAAGAGCTTGGAATATTGTTCTATAAAAGTCTTAGCATGATATAAGCAGATTTTAATGGATCCTCTTTGTCAGAATTTGTAAAACCAAATTGATGAAAGGAATGAGGTTAGTGGAGGCTTGGCTCATAAGATTTTAGATGGTAGCAAGGAGTCTTGATTGCAGAGATTGTGGAGAAGGTGTTGCTTTCAGACCATGTGTGGTGTGTTGTAGCCCTGGCAAAGAAGTTCTGAGAGGGCCATTGTAAAATGACAAAAGTGGTACTTCTCAGTAGAAATGCTAGGATGTTAATGATGCCAGAATCTTAGGACATATGCTGAACAGCTCTGCAGGCACCAAGTGAAGCTGGCTCAATGGAAAGATGATGTACACTATAGGCCACAGAGCTGGAAGTGGGAGCTACCCAGCCTCTTAGGATTCCAGAATATTTCATCTTGAGTATAAATGCTGGACATGGAGCTGGGGTATTTGGTGTTTGCCCTGCTGGATATTGGTAATGCTTTGATTTCATCTCAATTCCTTACTTACGGAATGGGAATGTTCTTTTTCTGCCCTTTTAATTTTGGAAGTATTTCGCTTTCAATGATTCCATAGCACCTTGACCACATTTGCTTTGGGTCTCAGGAGAGACTTTGGATGTTGGACTTTTGCGCATTATCAGGGGCTCAGAATACTTAACTTAATAAAAAGGAGAAAAAGAGTTGTGCAAGAGTATTCACCTCCCTGTGCTTCTTAAATGTGGACTGAATGTGACCAGGCACTTCATACTCATGAATACTTTTCTTTCATGTCATAGTGGACTATATCCTCTCCAATTGTAAGCAAGTATAAACTTTTTGTTTCTCTTAAGTTGCTTTTTTGTCAATAACTCACAGAAAAAGTAACTAGTACATTATAATAGCATTTTTGTCTATTGTCTTAGAACATTCCATTGATAACCAATTCCATTAGTTAAATGTCAACACTATCTTCTAGTGTTTAAAATGCATACTTTGAAGCCCTGCAGTTCAGCATTGAAATTGTACCAAAAATACATATACCATGCTTATATTATTTTTTCTTCCTTTCAGACCAGTTCACTCCTCCTTCCCAGGTTTAGGGCAAATAGCTTTCCTATAAATTTGCCTGCTTTTATGTTTGGTCCTTTATAGTCCACTATTTTTATTATTTTTCAGACAGAATAAGTGAGTCACTCAGTCCTCTAAAAGTATACTTCGTTACAGGAATCTGAGAGTCATAGAATGTTCTGAGAAATCCTTCTCCTACCACATCTCCCTTGAAGGGTGTTGGATCCCCATTATCTCTGGTTTCAGCAGCTGCTTCTTATTCATGGCTTGCTCATCACCAGCTGTGCTGGCCTCCTTCCTACAACTAAAATCTAGGGATATTCTTCTCCCCATGAGTTTCCTTGGGCTATTTGCCCCAGTTGAACTACTCTTTCCCAATATATTCACTTGAATAACTATCACTTTCTTCAAATTTTATCTTCCCAAATAGACATACCCCTGTGGAACTATTTATGCAGGCACATTGCTCTCCTCCCCGAAATTTCTATTGGCTTGCTTCTCTTCCACTTTAAATATTGTTAACATATTTAAAATATTTATTGCTAATTTTGTCTCATTCCTGCTTTAAAAGTTCCACGTGAAAGATAGCTTTGCTAATTTTTAAGTGTTCTAGTCTGAATACTGAGCATAGACTATGAAAGAATGCCTGATAATCAGCACAAGGTTGTAGGAGACAGACTCTGAGGATACTCAACTTCTTCCAAAGCGGAGATCCAGAGGCTCCTATGAGGTCATCACTAAAGTAGATGTAAAACTCACCCACCATGGCTCAGGGAATTTTGCAGAAGAGGAGGTGGAAAGATTGTAAGAAACACAGATTGAGACATTATGCCCAGAGGCATTCCCTCCCCCTCAAAAATAACTGACTTCAGCTCCCACAAGGCAGAAAATACAACCTCATAGGGAATTCCTGCAGACCACTGTGGAGTGTCCTCAATGGAATGGGGGCAGAGACAAGGGAAAAGTGGGTACCAGCACATGATGCATCCATATGAAATATCATGTTAATAATAATAAACACAAAAATAGTGTTAACAAGGATATGATAGTTCAAAAGACTTATAAATGATTTTAACCTATTTTCTCTTAAATCACCCGCTAATCATATTGGCATGTGTTCAAACACCTTCCAGTATTGACAGTTTACAACAGCCAAAGGAGCACTACTTATAACAAAACATGGATATACTGTACCTGACATAAAATTGTAATATAACCATGTAAAATAATTATATGCATTGTTTCTCTTTGGTTACTTAAAGTGGTAACCAGTGTAGTTACAGATTCCTTATTTGTAAACAAGACCAATAAAAATTCAAGTAGTTTTTTTTTTTTAAAGCTCAATAAATAAGTGTGAATGGGAGGGTACCTGCAGAGTGGGGAGGACAGGGAATAGGCTAATGATGGTACCAACATGGCCACACACACACTGTGTACATAACTAATAAAAAAGTCTGTAACATCACTCAGTGTGTTATGACTTTTAGATTTTTTTTTTTTTTTTTTTTTTTGGTTTTTCAAGGTAGGGTCTCACTCTGGCTCAGGCTGACCTGGAATTCACTATGTAGTCTCAGGGTGGCCTTGAACTCATGGTGATCCTCCTACCTCTGCCTCCCGAGTGCTGGGATTAAAGGCGTGTGCCACCACGCCCGGCGACTTTTAGATTTTTATCTCTTTACTCTTGATGCACATTTTACTAGCACTAGATACTTTCACATTATTGCACAACCAGGACCACCATTTGGGAGACCATTTATATTTTATTTGTTTTTTTGATCTTAAGAAATAGAGCAAGTCTTATTTATTTGCCAATAGTAAAAAAGGAATATGGAAGAATCTATGTGATAAAAGTTTTTTAGATTATAGAGCACCATAGTAGTCTGTTTGTCATGTTTCCCATGGATGTATCCATTTAAAATATGAACATTTTTTTTCTGCTAAAATCCCACTGTGAACTTATAGAGGCCATCTGAACTGGTGGAATAAGGTAAAAATTAAGGAAATATTGAGAAATCTCTTAAATTTACAAGGACTAGACCAAATGTAAATCAGCACTTGATTAGTTTGTAATTTCACCCACTTTGTGAACTGGATTTTGAATTATGTAGGAGAAATTTTACCAAGGAAACTCAAGTTGCTTAAAATGTTACATGCCATGCCAGGATCATATGTGCAGGAGACAGAACACTAGCTACTGCTAGACTAGCAGAATTATTTTTAGCTTCATTCATTCTACTTCACACAGAGAACTATTCTCAAATTTTCTTCTGATTTCTTGATTCTATCCTAAGTGTTCAGTTTCTTTACACATTTTCCATGTTTTCATTACCTTAACCACATTCTTAGGCTATAAATTATGTCAATGGAATTGGTCTTTTACTCTAACAGGTATTCATATATTGTCTCAGGTTCTACTTGAATATATAAATATGGTTATACATGTCATGTCTTTATATCACTTGAAGAAGCACCTGTTCGTTCCCTATAACCTAACACTGTGGCAAGCACTTATGTGTGGTAATACAGTTAACTCCTCATGAACAGGGAAAACTATTAAATCACATATTACTCCCCGACTATGTACTTGAATCCCTTCCCTGTGTTTCTCTTCCATCACATGCTCTTTTATGCCTCTGTCATAACATTTTATAAAAAGCTGTTAAATTCGAGACCTATTGCTAGGTACAAGGAAGCATAAATATACAAATGTACACTATCAAGGTATTCATTATACAAATTGAAGAAATAAGAAACTGTAATCCATTCTTCCCTAAATATTAGAAAGTATATATATTCAAATATTAGAAAAGTATACTTTTGTTATGCCCTAAATTTTAATAATTAAATATGTCTGTGTATCCTTATTTTATGAAAGCAGTAACTTTTAGCATAGTTTCTCATTTTTTGAATCCTTCTAAGTAAAAGATTTTGTAACCAAAAGGTAAAGAAGTGGCACACACAATTTCCATAAGATTTCAAAGTTATATTTAAATAATCTTGGTAAAAAAAGTCATAGCCATTTAGTTTTAAGCTTCAAGAGAAATGATTTTTAGAGATTGAACACATTGCAAAGATTTCTTCAAGCCTTAGACTCAAATTATTTTAAGGATAATTTAGCATTGAGATGAAAGATGCTTTAAGTAGTAGTAATATGCTTTTTGAAATTAATGGATGTACAACTTTAATCACCAAATCCTGTTCAAATACATGTTTAAAATAAAAATCAGAAGAGAAACTTAAAGCAGAAGGAGCATCAAACCAGATAAAGCCAAGATGAAACTTTCACTGGGGACATTGTTGTATTTGTTTGGCTGAACTAAAGTCAGTATCATCGTCAGTGCTGGTGGAATTTGTCATAGGAGCTGCAAATATTTTGTTAGAAATGTGGATTTAAACATCTGAGTCAACATAATTGCATATTTGGCTTTCTACATACAAAGGTCTCAAACTATGTTTTCCAAGCCTTGGTGATAGTGAAGGCCACTGTGAGAGTGCCTGGAAGGGGGGAAGGTTTCTGCTTGTCACATTGAAGGTAAGGTATTCCAGTGTCCTTTGGAAAGTCGAAAGAGTTAATTCCTAGTGTGATGTAGGAAAAGATTTGTGAAATGATATTGATTCTGAGAGTGGTCATCAACCATTTCTTAAACTTCTCTGTTTGACACATTTACCCCTATCTATGTAGAAGTGAATTTGCCTTTATATTATAAGGTCAAAGACCCACACACCACTGATTCAGAAGTGACACCATGGATGCTTGCTTTTCTTTTCCTAAATTATTATGCTAATTATACAAAACATCTCTCCCATTAGAGTTACATCATCCACAATTAATTTAATGGCAAATCAGCCGGAATAATCACATACAGTTTTAGATTCTCACCAACCTTCTCTTGGTTGCTGCCTTCCTTCCTTCTTTCCATCTTTTCTATCTCAATAGTTATGGACTTCTACTTACATACTAGGATAAAATATTTTCAGATAGTTATAAATATAATTTTAAAAGTAAGACTCTTGCCTATCTTATTCCCTCATTCCATTGCAGTTGGCAATGTTTGGGAGGTAATTTGTTGTAGGCCATAGTGTTTCTATTTATTTTGGAAGTGAAGACACTGCTTCTATTTTGGTCTGTTCTTCTCAATGATATTTTATCACAAATGACTTCAGAAAATAGATGTGTATTTTACAACAACAGCAATAATAATAACAACAACAATAATAATTAATAAAGATGTTTTGCTCTAGAACAAGGAAGAATTTTTTCTCTTTATAATTCAATATTTATTAGATATTCTTTTTTACTAGTAATATACTTTGTATAGATACATCATGTGTTTGTATATGCTGTTTGTAAAAAGTGATTTGCATCTCACCCTGAAACATTTCACAACTTTTATATCCCTATAAAGTGTGACACAAACTTACTATATTTTAATTTGTATGTAAGCACATGAGACAGAGAGCGCTCACACAAGCAGGATATTTATGGTATGATCTGAGTCTATGTCCTGTGATAGCTCCTTATCTACTTGCAGCTAATAACAGATTTATCTCAAGATTTCTGTCCTCATTTCTTATATCGTGCAAGTACTTCTTTCTTACCATCTTGTGGCCAGAGGTAAAGAGATATATAGAGCAAAAATGGTGAAAGAATCATATGACTACATTGGTTATAACACTATAATACCTAGAGATGTCAGATGTTTGAAACTTAGTATTCTATTTATGTTCTGTATTTATAAGAGCTCCAGGGATATTGATCCTCCAGACACTGAAAATTCTGACATCACTTTCCTTGATATGAAAAAAGCCATATACAGCTAGACCATACCCAGCAACTTTTCTGAGATCCTCTTACCTGTCCTTGTCTTGTTGAGTAACACCATAAGTCCTTCCTGTACAGGAACTCTTTCATTCATAGATAGGATATATTGCACATAATTTTGACTCCAAAAAGCAGTACATGTAAAAGCCTTAGAGTGATCTGCACTTCTTCATGTCATAGAACATTCATAGTCAGTCCTGTGCTCTTCACTATAGCAACAGTGAGGCAAAACTCCCCACCACCATGTCATTGAAACTCCACTAAGCATCCATATTCTTCGTTTCATCTGGAAAATTTTGATCTTACAACCTGAAGTTAAGAACACATATTTCCCTTACCATGTCAGGAAAAGACAATATTAACTACATAAAATATATGCTTTAAAAATTACAGGTAAATGCTTTTCTTAAATTCCATGTGTGCTGAATACTAATATTCTGAAATTTCAGTGTAGGAGCTCCCGAAAATGTGAGGTATCACCACTGGGATTCTTCATCTGAACCTGAGTTCAAAGCACATCTCGTTATCATATATACACATTTTTTTTTTTTTGCTAATGAGTAATACAGTAGTGTAATAGAATTTCTACTATAGCAACAGGGTGTTATTTTAAGAAATAAAATAATTTGATTTTTCTCTTCAGTTTGCCACCAGGATTTTAAAGATAGAAAAAATATGATGATAGTTATAATGTATAATTTAAATTAAAAACAGGAAATATAATGAATTTGAATATTAGACAGTCATCTGCATCTAATGGTATTCTTGGGTGCAGTGTGAGTGTGCCTTTTTGTAAACAGTGTGCTGTGGTGTATGCATAGTTTTAGCCATGATCAGAAGGGCTACTTCAAAAACAAAACTAAAAGTATCTTTGATCAAATGTGAATGTTATTTACTTCACTAAGCAACAGAACAATATCAAATGCATAGAACTTCATTAACTCTTGTTAGGATTATAATTATATTTCCTCCAGGCTTAGTTTGATGCTAGATTAATTTTCTTTTTGAGCATTTTCAATGAAGCTTATCTATTATTTGAATATTGAGAAGACCTATATAGCTGGCTGAATGTTGAAGGAACTGAGGTTGTTCCATTTATTTCACTGTAATAATAGTGCATCATAGAAACACAAACTCATTTGAACCCTAGTTAGATCACTTCGATGGATAGCAGTGTTCTGTATTAAAAAAAAAAATCTTTTAAAATTGCCACATAATGTGAACTTAACATGAGTGAAGTCATAAAAAAAAACAAAATGTAAAGCTTCATCATTATCACAATTGAAATATTCATGAAAGCCAGGTTTAGTGCCTCATACCTGTGCTCCTAAAACTATGAGTAGGGAGATCATCATAAATTCCAGGACAGTTTTCTCTCCACAGACAGTTCCAAGCAAGCCAAGGCTATCCAGTGGTACTTTCCATCACAAAACCACCACCACCAGAACTACAATACATTTATATGTGAGAAAAAAAAATAATAATACTGAACAAGTGGGAAAGCAAAAGTGAACTAGCCACCACAGAAAGCAAGGCAGCTGAAGTCTGACAATGGAGGGAGTCTAGATGTCATCATGTACCAGTGAGCCTGACTCACCGGGGCCCTTGATTAGGAGAGAAGTCACTGTGGCCTTCCTGGTTCTCCCATTCTGTCTGGCAACATCACAGCAGATGGAGGATGACCCAGTGCAGGCTCTTCACATCTCACAGTGGACATGGCAGGCCCATCCACTGCAATGGACTCATGGGGTATGTTACCTTTCCTCTTGCCTGACACAAATTTGCCTCACTGATGGGGCATCATGCAAGGATTGAGAGTCTATCAAGCATACCTCCACATTGTTTTGGTACATTGCCAAGGTAAGCACTGGAAAGTAAGGCCAGTGTAACCAAAATCCAGAGCAACTTTTATCAGTGGAGTTTGTGATCACTCATTTTACATGGAAGAATATAAAATCATATACAATTTATATAACTTGCCTAAAAATACTAGTCAAAAAATGCAAGGAAATATTCAAACTCAAAGCAGTTTAATGGAAAAGTGCCTTTGTCATTGTTTTGTTCATTGTTGTGTGTTATCTCTACAAAATTAATCTTTTTTTAGACAATAGCATCACATTATAATTATATAGAGCTTTGCAAAGGACAACTGGCTATGTGCCAGCTACACAGAATCCAATTTTATGACAAGTGGAATTTATGGATTTTTGCCTTTAGAAAAATGTCTAGGCCATCCTTGTATGCAAGCAAGCAGAATAAAACACTAAAATCAAACAGGCTCACATTACCATATGATTTTCACACTGATCCCAGTGTGTACTGATGGGAATAATTTTTCTTATCATAAGTTTGTAATGTTTTTAAAATATAAACTCATTCTTGCTTATATAAGTAATTTCTTTAAAATCATGAATTATTAATAATAGTAATATTGATTTTTATGTTTTGTCTATATAGTTTTTTTTTCATGAAACAATAAATATCACAGAACCTCCATATTTGTGCTTCATACATCACAGCCAACCATAATACAGAAATTGGATATGTATTCTATTTTGAAATTTTGTATTGGTTGCAGTCAGGTTCACATTGCTGGTAGAAATCACCCAACCAAGAGCAGCTTCTGGTAAAAAGAGATTTATTTTGGCTTACAGGTTTGAGGGGAAGCTCCACGATGGCAGGGGAAAACGATGGCATGAGCAGAGGATGGACATCACCCCCTGGCCAACATAAGGTGGACCACAGCAACAGGAGGGTGTGCCAAACACTGGCATAGGGAAACTGGCTATAAAGCCCATAAGCCCGCCCTCAACAATACACTCCCTCCAGGAGGCATTAATTCCCAAATCTCCATCAGCTGGGAACCTAAGTTTATGGGGGACACCTGAATCAAACCACCACAGTATTAAAATAATTTTATTGCAGTTATGTACATATACCTAAAGAGTAATTTGGGTTGAAAATTAAGTATTATATGGCATTATATTCTTTGTTTTTCATTTATTACTTTTTACTAGTATGTAATTATTTATAATAATAATAAATTTGACTAAATGCATAATTATTTTGAATAGCTCCTGTAAATATAAAGTACTCAATTAAGTATAGCTCCCAAAATATATGAGGAATTACTTTGTAAAAATATTTTTTAATTTATTTAAGAGAGAATGAGACAGAGAAAATGGGAGCACTAAGGCCTCTAGCTATTGCAAACAAACTCTAGACACATGCACAACCATTTGCATATGGCTTACATGGGTATGGGGAATTGAACCTGGGTCCTTGGGATTCACAGGCAATGACCTTAAACATTAAGCCATCCCTACAGCCCAGGAATTATTTTAATATATGAAACACATTATATTATCCAAAGTATGTCAAAATAGTCATAATTTTTATGTAATATTATGGGTTATGAGAGATAATTTTAGTTTTAAGGCAAAAAGAGTCACTGTTAGGGAAACTCTGGTACAAGTTTTGTTATCACTTAGATTGCTTATTTTATACCTGTTAACAAGTATTTTCATCACATTTAGATATAGTCTTATACTTGGAAAAAGGAGCAAGTCATAATCGGTAAGACCTCAGTCTCTAGGCAGACTCGCTACTTAAGCATTAGAGACTGTGTTTGAACGACAATACATACTTAAAACTTTAGGCATGGCTGCTTGAGCCTATAGCCCTAGTACTGAGAAGGGATGACACAGTTGGATTCCACAGGGTTCTCTGGCTAGCCAGTCTATCTGAAAAACAGCATGGACTCCAGGTTCAGTGACAGGCTGTGTTTCAGGAAAATAGGCAGTAGGGCAGTAGAGTATGCAAAGAAGGAGACCTGACATCTTTTCCCAGGCTTCTCATGTATGAGCAAGGGCATGCCTATCTCCTCACACATGTTCATACACTACACACACACAAATCAAAACAAAATTAAAAGGAAGATAAAAGGGACCTGTGAATGACATTAATTTTTCTTAGTGGTAGGTCCCACAAGCTTCCACCAGGCATGGTTACTTATGTGTATGGAAGACTGGAGGGCTGAAGAGACAGCTCAGTGGTTAAAGGTGCTTGCTTCCTTCATTTCCCAGTATTCACATAAAGCCATATACACAAAGTGGCGCATGTGTCTGGAGTTTGTCTGCATTGGCAGGAGGCCTTGTCATGTCTATTATCTCTATCTTTCAAATAAATAAATAAATAAATGCATACATACGTATATACATAAGTAAAAAGAATGGTTTCTACTACTCATAGTATAGATCACAGTCATAGTAATATGTAGAACATTCAAACATCAAGAGTAATGGAGTAAAATATGCAATTTCTTTCCTGAGTTAGTGATTTTTAGTTTTTCTGTAAGTGTGTATACCACCCATTCATTGGAGCCCCAACTTGGAAGCAGCTGACGTACTGACTCATCAGATAAGTAACAGCTGTAAGGAAAAGTGGATGGGACTTTCAGAAGAACTAACAAGTGACAAAGAAACTTAATACACTAGAAAAATACCCTAAAATTCAGTCTAATATAACCTATAATTGTCAATGCAAAAATTAGTACAAAATAACATGTGAATTAAAATCCTAAAAATAGTAAGTAGTTAAGAAACAGCCTAAATTCACTGAAATTACTTTCCATAGCACTATAAAAAATGGGTCACATGAGACTGGGATGATTGATCAGCTACATGCATAAAGTGGTGCATATATCTGGAATTTGTTTGCAGTGAAGGAGGCCATGTTGTGCCCGTACTCTGTTCGAGTATTTCTACCTATGTCTTTCTCTTTCTCTTTCTCTTTCTCTTTCTCTTTCTCTTTCTCTTTCTCTTTCTCTTTCTCTTTCTCTTTCTCTTTCTCTTTCTCTTTCTCTTTCTCTTTCTCTTTCTTTCTCTCTCTCTCTCTCTCTCTCTCTTTCTCTCTCTCTTTCTCTCTCTCTCTCTCTCTCTCTCTTTCTCTCTCTCTCTCTCTCTCTCTCTCTCTCTCTCTTTCTCTCTCTCTCTCTTTCTCTCTCTCAAATAAATAAATATAACTAACAAAATTTTTGTTGGTTTGCTATTGTTTTTTGAAGAAGGGTATCAATCTAGCCCAGCCTAACCTGGAATTCACTATGTTGTCTAAGGGTGGCATAGTAATTTGCTTTCATTATCAATAATGTTTTTTCTGAGATATTGCAAGAGCAAGTGAAGTTTAACAAAAATATTACCAGTTTTGCATTCAGATACAGGGAGAAAGAAAAAAAAATGCCTCAAAAATATGTTGGGATTCCTTGGACATGAAGAATGAAAAGATAATTAATCCATCCTGAACAGGAAGCAATAATGTTTTCAGTGAATGTGGAAAGAAATCAGCAGTGGATCCTTTTATGTGAACGATTTTCCCAATAGGACAGAATATGCTGTACCAACCATATCCTTGAAATGTGATAGAATCATTAGGGACCATGAATGGAATAAAGGCATCACCTGTGCTAATACCACAAAAACCTCTTAAAAGTTGCCTCTATTAAGTTCCAATGCAAAAGACAGAGGGAGAAAAAAACAAAAGGGCAACTGAGAAATAAACATATCGATCACTCTCCCAAGCCTCTATTAGAGGGTGACTGGCTAGAATAGGTCTCTGTGATGGTTAATCTAGCCAATTTGATGGGATTCACAAACATCATGGCTACACATCCCTGGACATGTATCTGAGGGTTTCTTGTGGGCAGTAGAAGTCTATCAGCTGGGTATTCTGTACTGTGTAAAAAGGAAAGGGCATTCTGAGCTGGAGGTTGGATCACGTCTGCTTCCTGGTTGCAGACACAGTGTGGCCAGCTGTCTGCTCCTGCTGCCGTGCCTTCCCCAACAGAACGTCACCTCGCTCTATAAGCAGAAATAAATACTTCCTCTCTTAAAGTGATTTTTGTCAGGTATTTTGTCCTAGCAATGAGAAAGGTGACTAATGCAGTTCTCAAGAAAGACATATTCTTCAATGTCTATTTCACAAAGGCCAAGGAGGTTAATAGAAAAGAATGAAATCTGTCAAGAATAAAACCATAAGCCCCAGAAAAGAACAAGGGAACTATTCACAGAGAATTTAGCCCAAACAAAGGAGATTTTCCTCCCCAAAAGGAATCCTGGATGCATAATAAATTTCAGGAAGCAGTGTACCTGTGATTATTTTTCCTCAATATAATGTCTTGCTCAGTGGGGAAGTAGATTTTGGAACATACTGTTTCACAATAACCATATTGGTTTTTATTTGATTTATTCATTTCATAGGGCTCCAGAATATTTGCTTATCAAAGCAAGTCATGAAAATAACTATATATTACAACTCTTCTCTTTTAAAAATATTTTTATTTATTTATTTGCAAGGGGAGAGAAGGATATTGAGAGAGAGAGAGAAGACAGAGTAAATCATGTGATAGAGTTTCCAGCCACTGCAAATGAACTCCAAATGCATGCACAGCTTTGTACATCTGGTTTTAGATGGGTATTGGGGAATAAAGAGCAGGTCAGTAGGATTTGCAAGAAAGCACTTTTACCACTAAGCCATCTCTCCAGCTCTCTCTAAATCTTAATGTATGTATTAAATAGAATTTTGAGTTTGCTTTACTTAGGGAGGGTTATAACAAGTTGAAGCATGAATAAAATATTTAGTCCTTAGTGAGCGGCCTAGATAGATATTATCCATGTTTTACTAGAATACATTCCATTCCACTTTCCTCAAAGACTTCTCTTGCTGGAGGGTCTACCCTTGAGCAGTCCTGTGCTGTTTCCTCTAACCTCTGCTAATATAATAAAATCTATGACTTCAAGGTCCCTTGTTCTCTTTGTTCACACTTCTTTTGTGACACTGTACAAGTAAAACAAAAATCATGAAATAGCCTTCTTGCTGAATATTAGAAGATTCTATGATTGGCAAGCAAACATCTATTTCAGTACCCTAAAATATCTGTAACAATTTTCTTTTCCAATAAAACCTGGCCAATCCTAAAAATTTCAGGTATTCATAAAATTTCTTTATTTTTACAATGCCATCCTTTCTGATTCATTTTTTTGCTTCACAATAATCAGTCTTTTGTTTCCACACAAGATAGCTCTCTGGCATGAAATAATATGTGATTCTTCAAGGCTACTGTCAATGCTTAAGTAAATTACCTTGATATTTCAAATACAAGCTACAGGTATATTTTAAAGTAAACTTAATGTATGATAACACTGACTGCTATACAATTATCATGCATCCTGATTTCAGAAATATTAAAAGAATATTTAAGTTGATGAAATAACATATAGATTTCAAAATATTAGGGGAATATTTCCTTAAGAAAAGTTATTGAGTATCTTTCTCTAACAAATTTAGTAAGTGAAAGTAAAATGGAATTTAACAAATTAATTTATCAAGGGTGTAACTTAAGGGAAAATAAGTTGGCATGGAGCAAGTACAAAGAATAACCCAAGCTGGAGAGTAAAACCTCTGTTATATACAGACCAAGAACAGGGAAAGATGCTCAGTTTCTCTACCACAAGCATATGCTTCCACAAACACTGAAAACGAACAAGTTATAAAATATCACAGGTAATACATATTTTGAACAAAATTTGAAAGTCCCCATATGAAAGAACTCTTTTAAAAGTATTGTTATTGATTTATTTGCAAGTAGAGAAGGGGAGGGGATGGGCATGTCAGGACCTCCCTGTGGTGCAAACAAACTCCAGATGTATGTGTTTGTTGGGCCTTGAGAGGCCCAGACGTGGGGCCTAGTGGAACTTCCTGAGCCTAGCTAAAGTTTGGCGATCTGTCTAGGGTCAGCTATGACTCAGCAGGACGCCTAATGGCCTCAGGCCTGCTACTTCCGTGTAGGAAGTTGGAGTTCTCTCTCCCGCTTAGAACCAATCATCTCAAAAGTTTCGGTATGCTATTGGACCTTATATCTCACCCCATCCTAAAATCCCTGCCCTTGTTCTCAAAGCTATATAAGCACCTGCCTATTACAGTAAAGTGAGTTCCTGCTTCCACAAGACTCCTGGCTTGGTGGTGTGTTCCTGGCAGTCTACACTCATCCTCCACCTCAACCCCTTGAGAGGAACCAGTGGCCTGGTCCTTCCGCAGCACTACCTGCCAGGGGAGCCTGCCATGTGTTACTTTGTGCACCCGGCTTTATGTGAGTACTGGGAAATAGAACGTCAGTTATGAGGCTTTGCAGGCAAGCACTTTAACTGCTAATCTATAATAAAACATATGTGTGTGTTAAAATATGACTAGAACATGTGCCTTGACCCTTTTTTAGTATATGGAAATCACTCCATTTCAGGCTTTGGTATAACCTGACATTCAGGAGAGTGTACGTGATCACAACTGTGCACACTTCCGGTTCTGTGGGATGTGAGTACAAACGCAGCTATCAGGCCGCCCATTGCGCTCAGCTCTGTAGGGAAAGTCTTCATTTACTTCCAGGCAAGGGTCAGCTCTACAGCCCACTTGAAGAGTACAATGGCAGGCCACAGTACTCCTTGTCCCATTATATGCAGAATATCCAGCACAGATTCCTATTCACTGTAGTCTGTGAATATTTGTAACTAAATACTTTTGCTGGCATTTTTTGCATTTCATCAGATTTTTCCCTTTTTCTTTCTTGGCTTTCCATTAATCTATGACTTCTTACCTCATTCTTATAGTGTTTTTCTATGAAATATTATTAGTAATAATTTAATTGCAATTCATTTACAGGAGTAATATTGAGTGCCAATTAAATAATACTAATGCTAACTTAATAAAATAAGTTATAGAACACAAATATATCGGAAATACTTATTAAACTAGATTTCATCATGACTACAGATTGCAGACCCTTACTGCAAAGGAAGAAAATGTAACTCTCATTCTTGAAAACATATTATTCTGTGTAATGCAGAAATTGTAACTCTTTAAAGATTTAATTCAAGTTTTGGAAAACAAGCATAGGTATGAGTAATATACATATAGATAGACAAATTCATATTGATATATCTTATAAATGTGTATGGAAACTGGCAAATTTTTCTTAAAGACTTGTAGCATTTTGTGGAGTATCTCAACAACTTGTGGTTTCTTTTTGAAGTTCCTTGAGTGACTATAGCATTTCTACTCTATGACACCAAAATGCATATAATATAAAATTGGTTAGGTTACAAGCTATATCTGATAAATTTTTGGGTCCTACTCAAAAATAATTTAGGAGCTGGAGAGATGGCTTAGTGGCTAAGGAACTTACCTGCAAAGTCAAAGAACCCAGGAGAGTAAGCTAGCACCAAACAAATGAGATAAACCTTTTACTAGAGAATTTAATAGGTGTAGGTCCTCTTGTAGGCCATAATTGGTGGCAGCTTGATAGCCAATTGTGAAAGAGGACCTAACATTTGACTATGTGGTGAAGTGTCCCGGCATCAATTTCTTCATTACTGAGAAGAGATACACAAAGAGAGGTGAAATGAAAACTTGATGCTAGTACTGTGATACATATTTGCCATTGAAATATGATTTCTGGATGAATTCACAATGAAAACTAAATTTTCTAATGAACCACATCTCACCTCTAAGCTACTTCCAAGAAGAATCACCTAATTCTAGAAAACCTTCATCATTTCATTATATGCCTAAGTTAACATTTTCCCCGAGAATTTATCTAAGATGTACGGTGATTAGAACTGGATATTCTTCCTTGGTCTCCACTGTATCATGACCCAAATCCTCTGGTCCATCTTTGGTTCACAGTGTTCTGTGCAACAAACAACATAACACAATAACATCTATGTCTCTATATCAGCTCACATATTTGGCACATTTAGATTCTGGGGCCATAGCTTCTTGATGCCTAGACAAATACACTATTTCACTTCCACCATAGCTACTGTGTCCCTTTAATCACCTTACACACATCTGCATGGGTATGCTGATGACACAAGTGCTCTATATAAAAATTTCAGGTAGGCGACTAGAAACAATGTCTAGAAATTAGTATGACTATCTTCTTGTGCCTAGTTGTATGCAAACATACATGCTGGAATATATTTTAACATGAAATATTTTACTTTATATTATTTATTAATTGCTTTAACATTTGGTTTCTATCATCTAAAATTTGTTGATAAAGGCAGTAATTTTGCATTTATTATTTATTCTCAGTAGCAATGGTTTATTTAGCAACTGTCACACAATTTTAACTCCATAAGGACAGATTTATTATTACATAGTATGGGCAAATTATTCTCTTATGCTAAGAATTTGACTGGAATAAATTGAACTTTCATATTGTATTTGTATATTATTAGCATATTAAGTAGAAAAATCATTCTAATTGTAATCATAGCACAATCAGTTTATGTCTTCAATTTATAATGAACAATAAAATCTTAGAATATTAACTTTAATATTGATAGACTAATATTGACAGTCTGAGAATTAAATATCAATGGCTCAATGGCATAGTAACAATATGGTAACATTTATACATTACATTTCATCATAAAACAATAATGTAGTGTACTATTCTGAAATAATAAATTAATGAGTTAACTTTTTTTTTCTATTCTAGCCACAGGTATGGGTTTTTTTATTGCTTAGGGGAGGCTCCCATGACAGTTGCTATGGTTTCACAAACCCACTACTTGATACGGAATAATAAATTCACCATAGGATGCTACACGTTTGCTAGGTGCCAACATTCCTTGGAAGCTACAGCTTTTGCATGATAAATATTGCAATAAATAAATTGAGTTGTAAATTTAAATAACCTTCCTCTATCTTGCTTCAAATATATCTAGTAGCTGTAAAAATAATAGAAAAAATAATAAGAATTTTCTAAAATTTATGTACAATTTAACATTGATATTCATAACGCTGATATTTCTAAATGGTACTTTCAGAAAAAAAATGTAATTCTATTTTGTGTCATGCTAGAAGTAGAGAAGCTAAAGGTGCATTATAAATGTACCTTGGTTGTTGATTAAAATATCCTTATATCTTTTCAATATAAGGCTGTATTATTTATATATGATGTATAATTTTATGAACAATTTTTTATAATAGGGGATAAGCCCAAATTCTTTGTTTACATTAAGTTGAAACTTTGAATTGATACCTCAGCTGTGCTTACCATCATTCCCATTCTTCCTGCCCCCATTACACTGATGGCCTCCCTTAGTGGGATTGCTGGTATTGACCATGGAATTGTGGGATATGTGTTGTGAGAGAAGCAATCTGCCATTGTGGGTCAGGGTCAATGTCTCTAGATATTCCTTCTCACCTGGTGGCTCTTACATTCTTTCTTCTTCTTCTTCCACAAATTTCCTGAGCCTTTGTGGGTATGCTTTAAGTCTACTTTAGGGTTTAGCTCTCTGCAACTTCCAGTTCTCGGCTTTGGTGCATTTTGAGTATCCAGTGTCTGTCTCCATTCCTCTGGTCCAGGCTGTCAGGCTCACAGTGGAAATAGCACTCTTGCTTATCTCAACAATTCCTTTGTGCTCTCACCTGGCCCTAGCTTCTGTGCTAGGGGTGGTTCACCTGCGGACATAGAGACATAGATTTTGGCTGTCCAATGGAGAGTAAGATCAGTATAGGTTAAAGGGAGTAAACATTGTTAATGTACAGGGATGTTGATGGGTGTAGCCTCACTTTTGGTCAAAGACTAGTGGAAGCATCTCATTGGAGTCCATAAACTTGGTCTCCATAAGATTCTGACTTGGTTGCCAGTTCCAGCGATGATTTCCTAATAATTGAGTGTATCTCTTAGCCAATCAGAAAGCCATATCTGGGGTGGGTGCCACTGTTGCACAGGGGTGTACATCTCCTTGGGATCGTGCAGCATATAGCAGGGTCCCCTGCTTGCCCACAACATTACTGGCCACTTTTGCCTGGCATCCCATGTCATGGTTTTCAGCATTCTACAGGTTAATCACCTGAGAGTTGACTTCCAGATTCAGCCAGATCTCTCTGTGTTCTACTTAGGCTCTCAATGTGTTGTCTTCAGCAATAGGATCTTACAGTTCTGCTCAGGCATTAACCCCAAATTCTTTGAAACTATTATATATTTAAAAACTTTTGATAAAAATTAGGATGTTCTTCTCATAGGAGTGTTTTAGTGCAATTATATGAGCTACATTCTACAAAAGAACACTGAAATATTTTGCATATTTCATCTAAATACATATAACTATCCAGTACAAAAGTAATAGCAAGATTTTATTCCAGCATGTAGATACATAAGGGAACAAAATTCCATTTTGATGTCCTGACAGACAACTCCATAAAATTAATCCTCAACTAAATTCTCAATCTGTGCATAAATTACCTCAGCATTCTTCTTTTTCTTGCTGGGTACCTCAGATTTGTGCATTTTGTATTAATTGACCTTGTGGTAGTCAAATGTATGTGTCAAGACTTCAGTGGGATGTGAAAAGTAGATGATTCTGCCACATTAGTGGTCTGGGAAGAGGAATATCAAGTCAAAGAGGTTATTTCTTGAGTTTAAGTATTAATATATGTGTCATGTCACTATGTTTTTTATTTCTCCATTTTAGAATAGTAATTTCTATATATCTGCCCCATATTGGCATCTTGGAAGCACATACCCTGCCTGGATTCACAGGTTTGTTGTCAGAAAGGAATATTGTGTCTGGATGAACCATATCTCTAATGTCATGTACATCTTTAGATGGTATTTTAAATATTTTACGTATTTATTTAAGGGAGAAAGAAGTAAAATGAAAAAGGTAGAGAGAGAGAGAATGGGTACACCAGGGCCTCTAGCCACTGCAAACAAACTCCTGATGCATGTGACACCTTGTGCGTCTGGCTTTTGTGGCTACTATGGAAGCAAACTGGAACCTTAGGCTTTGTAGGCAAGTCCCTTAACCACTAAGACATCTCTCCATCCCCCTAAACATTATTTTAAAGGTTGGAGTAGATGCTCACATGAGTTAAGGCAGGACCTGGCAGGGTGGAAGAATGTATTCTATGTGTGAGCATGTCATGAATTTAGGGGAAGAGGACTGTTTGAGTATAAAGCTATAAACTTGATTATTTCCATCCACAAGTTATGCTTTGAAGCTTAGGTTTCAATGTGATTTCTTGGAGCATAGAGTGAGCCTATGAATAGATGTGGTGATGAGGGTACAGCTGCCAAGATGGGATTAGTGACTTTATACAAACAGAGATGAAAAGGGTATAGTAGAAACTGCTTCTCTCCTTCCCTTATCATTATTTTCTTTCCTTATTATTGAAGAGAGATTCTGTCTCAGCTTCCAGTTGACTAAGGAAAACTAATGTGATTATGTGTCTCCCACCAGAAAGAAAAAGGATATAACTAAGACCAAAAAAAGGTTGCCCATATTTATCTCATTGTAACCTACTATGTCCAATAAATGCTTATTGCATAGCAATTTCCTCCATTTGAAACATTCCCTCCTGGGGCGAGGAAAAATACTCAGGAGCCACACACACCAAATCAACAAATACAGGAAAAAATTGTAAGACCCAGCCATAAAGACATATAAAAAGCAAACAACTGCTTCAAGAGAGACTCACCAAGCAGAGGAGTTGTTTGAAGTCATGTAGTGTGCTTGAGACTCTGACCAGCAAAACTGCCAACAGGATGCAGTGAGCTTGGGAGAGGCAGCTTCCATGAGTGGTCACCAAAGCTGGTGAAGGCTTTTTAAGTCACTCATTGCTCCTCTAGGCAACTCCTGAAAGTCCTCTCTAACTAACCCTGGTAAATCATTGATTCACCCGAACTGGGTTTTGCTCCAATAATACTTTGGTCTGATGTGTGTGCCCTATGTGGAGTGAAGAGACAAGTGTTGGTGTCTATCCAGGTGGGGCGGGGGGAGTTTCCTGAAACAAAGCTCTTTCATCCTTGATTCTACCAAAATTGAGATTAGGTACAGATAACTCTCCACTGTTCTTCCTGACTGGTCTTGAATATGTCTATCCTGTCTCCCTGTATTTTCTTTTGGTAAGACAGAAAAAAGTGTGAACTTTAGATTCTGATATGAGATACTAGGGTACCACAGAGCTTACCTTAAGACACAGTGGAGGCAGTCATCAGCAATCCAGTATTAGATCTCATACTAGAACTGAGCAGTGTTAGTACCCTATCCCAGGACTGCCAGTGTTCAGAATTGAGAAAGTATAAATTTCTGCTATTGGAGCTACCAATCTATGGCACCCTATGCTGATTAGCATACATCCTGAATCACTTCCCAGTAGAGTCAGGGCTGGTATGTCTCAGCTTCTGTGTGGCATTTGTGGAAGATATTTATTGCTCATACACATTCCTTAAATTCTGTTCAGCTCCACCTGCAGCAGCCAGATGCCCTCCAGGAAGCCTATAGGAGGTTTGTGAAGGAAAAGAGACACCACTGTTCCTTGCCATTGCCTTGTGGATCTTGCTCACCACCTGCTTGTCCTTTAGCTTGTCCCAACCCAAGCCCAGTACCACCTTGGAAGGCCTATTTCCTAATGGATCCTTCCACATTTGGCACAGTCCTAGCATGCTGACATCCTTTGTGGGATCAAAGTGTCACCATCTCCTGCTTATGCTATGGTTTCCTAATTAAATGCCTTATTTAAATTCATTTTATCTACTATAATTTTTAAGATTAAATCTCAGTGTAGTAAATATATGGCCTACTCAGGTTGCCCTAATAAATACCATGCTTATCCTAGAGCCGAAGTAATGCCAACACAAGAAGGAGGTAAACATAGGTGTTCTGAGTGTGGTGGGAAAGAGCACAAGGCATCAGCTGTTCACCCTGTCTACAATTAGGAAGCAGAGAGATGGATATTCATGCCCAGTGTGCTTTGTTCATGCCCCCTTTTGTTCAGTCCAGCAGCAAAGTCCGTAGGATGAGGTCATCCACCTACAGGGTGTGTCTTCCCTCCTCAGTAAAATCTTTCTGAAAATGACCTCACACACAGTCAGAGTTATGTAACTAGTGGACTCAACTAGAGTTGATGATGAAGATTAATGATAACATTAATATTTCAAACTAGTGGAAATATGTCTTCAGTAAGATTAGGATGTTTTTTTTCTAAACAAATTTAAGGGATTAAAGAATATTTTCCAATGTGCACAAAAGTTAATGTAATAAAAGCTGTAATCAGTGTCAGGGGGATGCCTCAGCAGTCAAATGCGCCTGTTTGTGAAAGCTACCCATCCTGGTTCAATTCCTTAGCACCCATATAAACCGGATGCATCCACGTAATGCTTCATGCAAATGGTGCAAGCATCCGTGATCATGATGCACATAAGACAATGGGAGGAAGGGAGCCCGGAGAATGTGAAGGTAATAGCACCCAGTTTTAAGTCCATTTGCAGTCTGGCACTTTATTTGCAGCATTAAGAGACCCAGTCTCAAAAACGTAGAGCACAGAAGCACCAAGATTTTGCTCTGACCTCCACATACGTGCATGTGTGTGTGTGTGTGTGTGTGTGTGTTTATTTGTGGTCAGCAATTTAAATTCATCTCAATAATTCAACACCGTCATCTGGAATTTTTTGCAAAGGAATACAAAGTAGTAATATTAAAAACATATAGATCATAATAGTATGTCTTTTCCCATTTCATGGGCTTCCTAGTAATTTAAAGGAAATAAATATTTCATAGTATTTTGTCTAACATTCCAGCATGATCACTTGAAGGTGAAGAGTTCTTTGGTAAAATGTAACTGCAGTACTCACGTAAATGTAAATATTTGTCGATGATTTTTTTGACATCATTAGAAAATGCATTCCCAGTACCCATATTCTATAAATATATGAATCAGAATATAGAATAAATTGTGATTTGTTTCATATACCACATAATTTAAACTGTTTTTTATAAACCTACATTTTTGTTTCAAAGAACTTCTGGTATTTGTGCCAGACATTGCCACACACTTCCCAACAATGTTATTAATATGTGCCTATTTTCATATGGTTTCCCAAACATTAATCAATAGATTTAAAGAGCTGAATAAACCAGAATTGATGCATATAAAGAAACTGTCATAAATGTGTTGTAAGTTCCTTTCAGGAGTGACATCATGTCTGCTGGCTGCCCTTGAGATTGTTTTCATAGAGTATGCACGATAGATAGTAAGTTTTAGTTTTCATTTTATTTGGAGTATTTATGTGAATTTTTATAAATTCCAGATGGTTTGGTTTCTTTCAGGTACAGTTTGTGCAGTAGAAATAACAACAATTTATAATTCTTTAATAACCATTCTTAATTATGGATCGGTTTCATGTACTTATTTTCACACACCAAAGTCATTATTCTAAAGATTTTTCTGGTAAGCAAGACTCATTTCAGGAACTTCAAGGTCTTTTGATCTGACCCAAGCAGTGTTTGCTGATCTGCTACAGCTAATCATTTCTGTTTATCCTCTGACTAGAACACCAAGCAGCTCCAAGAATGGCTACTCATGTCAGGGGCTGTGCACCTCAAAACACTAAGCCATAAAGGAGGTATGTGCACAGATAGTAACTGAAACCAGTAATGATACAGAACTTTCACAGAACATGAATGTGCTCTTTTTCATCCTTCTTCATCCAGATTTTTTATCCAATAAGGAGGAGAACTATTTTTTTTTTTAACAGTCTCAGCAAATGATTTTCTCCTCATATTTAAGTTGACAACCTTTACCTTTTTCATTAATGTAAGTACTTTGTGGCTTCTCATTGCCATATTTGAGTTGTTACCACCACTGTTCTTAGACTTTAGGGACATTATGAAGTAAGCTAAGTAATGCTTGAAAAGAAGAATTACATTATAATTGACATTACTCAGTGATTATTGACCATGTCTGTATGCAGTTGAAATATGCTATAAAGACAGTAAGGAAAGAGGGAGCAGGTCCAACTGAGATCTCATCTTGTTATTCAGAATTGCATGGAATTTAATATTTACAAATTGCTTATTTCTAGAAATTTTATTGAATATTTTCTGGCTGACTTGATGTCAAGCCAGTGAGAAAATTAGAAAATTATGCTACAGATATAGGGGAGGGAATAACTGTAAGCAGGTTCATTATTTCCAACTTGAAATTTTAAGAGTTGTTTTTCAACAAGACATGGTAGCCCAGATACATAATCACAGCACTAGGGAGGGCTGTGACAGGAGGGCTGCCATGAATTTAAAGCCACCCGGACCTACATAGCAAATTTGGGATATCCTGAGTGAGGACCCTTCTCAAAATAATAAATAAATAAATAAATAAATAAATAAATAAATAAATAAATAAATAAATAACGGTTTCTCTTAGAATGAATTGTGTTTTATAAATATACAAGTGTTTATGTACTTTCAAAGTTGAGGTCATATTTATAATATAATCTACTTTTGTAGAAGAATAGGTCTATCTAATCCTCTTCAAAATATTCACCTTCTTACCTCATAAGCAAACAATTTTAAAATATATACTTGTTTAACTTTGATTATTAAATAAGGCCAAATACTTGTCTTTGCAGAGGAGCTTTCTCAGCTAGTGCGAATGTTATTTTTTTCTGCAGCTCATAAGCACATATACACACAAATTTAATTTTCTACTATTTTCACTAAGTCAATACTAGTTGTTTTGCTTAATAAAGTATAATAAAATATTCAGTTTCTTTTAGTTGGTTAGAACTTTATTGCATGGATTTTATTAGGTCATTAAGCCATTCGCTAATTATGACAATTTGAACTTTTATGCTCTTCATTATTACAAATAAAAATGCAATCAATAGACATATGTACATGTCTTTTCATGTTTTTCAGAGTATATTTAGAAGAATTTATTAAATGATATTGGTGGATGAAGTAATTAATTTTTACACAGTTGGATAAATGTGGAAAAGTTTATCAATTTATATCTAGTTTACACTTATAGGAAAATGTTTATATCAACATTATAAACTCTTTGAGTATAAAACTGAATTAAATTTGGTTACCTTTGTAATGCTATTATTTTTTAAATGTCTACCATATGAAGTTTTCTGTGTTCCTTTTGTACTATTATGTTACATTTTGTTTTGTTTATGGTCATAGCATAAGTAACTCTGGTCACAGTGTCACTTTTAGAAGATCTTCTGAGAGACATAATTTTACATTTGTGGTGTAATCTCCATTTTCATTAAATCATATTTTTCAAAGGAAGGTTTTTACCTTGCTTGTACTGTTGTTAACATACCCCTAAGCTGTGGAAAAACTAAAATAAATCTAGTGTTGTCTACTGGGTACCTAACTCTACAACCATCCAAAGATGTTGATACATACAAAGGAGAAAAAAGCATAAACGGTGGATAGATTCTAATGATAGAGACAATGAATTGCAAAGATGCATGGGCATTGAATAGGATTATACTTTGCACTTATATCTGAGAAGAATGTATCTCCACTCCTTTGGTTTTAGAAACTGTAACATTAAAAGCAATTGTTAGGGGATATTCAGTTAAATGATGGCATATGTAAATGGAACCTAACAATTCCTTAAACATTTAACCTTACTTAGTTCACTGCAGTTTTGTTTATTACATGTGCAGCCTTTAAATAGAAGTAATTTGTATCATTGAAGTTTAGTACATCTTAATTAAGTGCAATGTTCTTTTACTTAAATTAAATGGAAAATAGTTAGTTGCATTCACAGCTTCAGAGTAAAATTGCCCGAATTCTCATCTGTCTCTGTCATTGGCTAACTATGAGATATTCAGCAAATTATGTTAACATATTCAACCTCAATTCTCATGTATTTCAAGTGTATAATAATAGGATCCTTGCATTCTATATTTGTCAAACACATATAGAATCATTTTTTCTCTTGTGATTACTATTAGTTGAGTAGTTATTATTGGCTATTTTCTAGATACTAAACCCTAATAAGGTTATGCTTCTTCATAATAAATAAGGGCTAATTTGGACAACTAATGTTGAGTCATTGTTATAAAGATTAAATAGCAATTCATTTATTTAATCCCAAACTAGCAAATGTAGAAAGAGAGATCATCTCTAACATGAACAGCCTAGAGGATGCCATTCCTTTACCATCATGGGCTCAATTTGCTGTTCAGGACTTAACCTATGATACTTGTTCAGACGTGGGGTTTACTAATTCTAAGTGAAATCTGGGTCATTTCGTGACTGGCACATGACCCGAAGGAAAACATCATGTCCTGCTGTGTTTCCTTCTTTAGCCTGAATCTTGGAATGAGGAAGATTTGCTAGCAAAAGAACATGGTCACAGCTGACCCCAAAGAGCAAGTCCTTCTTGCCCAGAGCTATGAATGGGTTCTCGGACCCACTGGGAAGCAGGAATTTGTTGCCATTCAGACACTGAGATGTGTGTGGGGAGGTGTTGCTTTTATAAGCTTACAGTCCAAGCAACATGAATCACAGTGTCATATGTTGCAAATGCATTCTCAGAAACACTTCCAGAAACTTAGTGATATAATATTGAATGAAAGGAAACTTAGAAAAGGCCCATGACTGAAATCCTGTTATAATGTGGTGGATACTCTGGAGAAGCATGCTCGAGTCAACGTCCCTCCCACTACATTTTTCATAGAAAAACAGTGGGAAAAATGCACAATGCCTAGATAGATTTTATAGCTTTCTTACTAGCTATATGTTCCCCACATAAGACATGGGGGGCAGATGTGAGGAAAACAACAGTATCTTGTACTTTTGGCCTTTGCTACTGGCTGAAAGAATGTGGGAAAGTGGAGGCAGCAGGAAGTTCCACAGTCTATCTACCCATCTGAGCACCAAGGAGGAACTTGGAAATACTAGTGGTTGTAAATGGGCATTTTCTCTAGTTCCTAGGAACACCTCCACTAGATTCAGCAGAGCCAACCACTACGACTTTTAAAATAATTATGCAAGCACCTAATATTATGCACTGATTTAGTTCCTGTTTTAAATAGCTGCAATGCTTTTTTAAAAAAAAATTGTAATGAAAATTGAGATGTGCAGGCATTGTTTCATAATACTCGTGAAATAAAGTGATATTTATTGAATACTCACTACATTACCAGTTCATTTATACATTTTTTTCGTTTAAACATAATATTCTGAACTAAAAGTTATATATATGGGACTTGCCTAGGCAACAGAAACACCAACTCCAGGGCCAACAAAGAGAAATATATTTGAACTGTCCAAAACAGAGACATCCCTATGAACAGGAGGAAGAGAAAAAAAGGATTGGCAGTAGAGGTAGGATTTCTTTGTCCAGGATTAACATGTTTTGGACACGAGTAAACATATGATTACACAACAACATGGACATACTAAGTCCTTTTGGATGGTACAGTTTAAAGTAATGATTTCTATGACATCTCAATTACAGATCAATTTAAAAATTAGCAAACCACACAGAAAGTAGGAAGGCATGCTTTGAGTTCCTTCCTCATTCCTTGAGAAATACATGTGCAATCACTCCAGGAATAGTCACAATTTTGAGATCTTTAAAGTGAAAGCAGTCATAAAGTGTGATAAGGGTGATTGATATAATTTAACAAAATACATAAGAAATGTATTCCTTAATCAAATTCAATCTTAACCAATGATGAATCAATAAAGGCTTTGATGTACACAGTAAATCACAATAAATATTTTCAGCTACTGGGAATAATTTTTGTAACATAAATTTTTGTTCACTGTTCCCAATATAGCAAGTATAAAAACACAGCATACTGGATATGGATCTCAAGATTGACAGCTGTGATATATATTTGTTATCTCTCTTTCATACTGACAAAATGTTCTTTGCATTCTTACTTTTGTGGGTTTGCTTCATAGACAAACGACATCTTCCAGGTGATTAAAGCAACCTGTGATTGAAAGGAGGGTCAGAAAGAGATGTGTCTTGAAAGGATTAAATGAAATTTGAGACATATCAAGTTAACGTTATTACATTTTTCACATTTATTTACTTATTTGAGAGAGAGACAGAGAAAAAGAGATGGAGGGAGAGAGAGAGTAGACACTTCAGGACCTCTTGCTGATGCAGGTGCCTGTTTATGCATCTGGTTTTCCACAGATACTGGGGAATTAAATTAGGGTCATCAGGTTTGCAGGCAAGTATCTTCAATGACTGAGTCTTATCTCCAGCCCCATTCTTTAACTATTTTATAGATATTTTTGTTATAGATGTCTTTGTGATTTAAAAATAAAAAGTGTACTTGTCTATTTTATTTCTATGTGCCTAATTTGTATATGTTAAATACTTATCACAGTATCTCCACCCATGGTGAGGGACAGAGATACAATATAGGTAACATACTGGGCACTATCCAAATGTAAATTCCAGATAAACAGAAAAAAAAATGTTGTATCATCAAGTCGTAAGTATTTCTTAATTATAATTTTATAGGACTGTATTTGGTGTTTATATGAAATTTACATTTACCTGGACATCCTGTATGTTACCAGACATCCTTAATTTACTAAAGTACCTAAAATACGAAAGATATTTATTTTTCATTTATTGTTCAGTAAATGAAAGAGTAAAAATTCCACTTGTCCCCAGTAGACTCATGGAATTCCACTACCATTACTATTTAAATTTTAATTTATATTTTTGTGTTTTTATAACTTTTCCTTCTTTTTCCCTTCCTGTTGTCTCTAATGTATTTAAAATGGTTGTAACATACTGTTGTTTAATTTTTCCAAAAAATTGTCTGTACTCTTTTCACTATAAATTAGAGGTCATGATTCTAGATAGAAACCAGTGGAGAACAAGGGGTGAGAGGAAAGGATCAAAGAAAACATACATTATGAAAACATACAGTTGGCTAATTGTGGGGGAGACACAAGAGGAAAGGGATGAGGGGGTGGAAAAATTGGTATGAAAATGTTATGATGAAACCCAATACTTTGCAAGCTTCTAAACATTAACAATTAATTAATTAAGAAATGCCAGTGAGTGTTCAGCACTTAGACATCTCTATATCACACACTTCAATGGCTGAGGAACTATAGAGCAAGAAGTGATGGAATTAATGTAAAGGCCAAATAACAATAAATAAAAAAATAAAACAATCCTAGTCTAAATATGCCTTGTCTCCTCTAAAGTCCAAGCTGGCATTTGAATGCCAGTGTCACAGTTTGGGGATAATTTACGAGGTGATAGTTTTTATGAGAGATTTATGTCTTTGTCTTTCCACAGAAGATGCTGATGCTAGTTCAAGTCTGTTGACATAAAGGACGGGCCGCCCCTTAGGTTCTTATAACTCCTCATGAATCCTCTTTCCTCCCCTTTAATCCCCCCTCCCCCCCCGTACCATTAATAGATATAACAGCAGGCTCTAACTAGCACATGGTCTTAAACTTCCCAGACTAAAGAACTTCTAGCTAAAATAAGCCTCTCTCTTGTATAAATTTCTCAGTCTCAGACATTTTGTTACAGAAACTGAAAATAGGGCTGGAGAGATGGCTTAGCGGTTAAGTGCTTGCCTGTGAAGCCTAAGGACCCCGGTTCAAGGCTTGGTTCCCCAGGTCCCACGTTAGCCAGACGCACAAGGGGGCACAGGCGTCTGGAGTTCATTTGCAGAGGCTGGAAGCCCTGGCACGCCCATTCTCTCTCTCTCCCTCTATCTGTCTTTCTCCCTGTGTCTGTCACTCTCAAATAAACAAATAAAAAATGAACAGAAACTGAAAATAATAATATTTCAAATTTATCCTATACTTTAGAAGTATACTTCAATATTATAATCATATAAGAAATACAGCTTCCTTTTTTTTGTAAAAAAGTATTTATTTGCATGTTTGTGTGGGCATGTTTCTCTCTCTCTCTCTCTCTCTGTGTGTGTGTGTGTGTTAATTGGCACACCAGGATCTCTTACTACTATGCTGGCATCACGTTTTGTGTGTGGCTTCATTTGGGTGCTGGGGAATTGAACCCAGCCTAGCTATGTTTGCAAGTAAGTGTCTTTAATCACTGAGGCATCACACCATCCCAAGAAATCCAATTTCCATTACACTGAATGCAACGGGAAAAGTAAATATAGAATTACCTCGGGCTGTTTGAATACTTAGATTTATTTAAACTCATATAACAGAAGAGGACAAATTAGAATTCTAACACCTTTTATGATGATCCTGCCCTGCTAACAAAATGTAGTTCCCCGAACCATGTATTGTGCAAAACAAATGACTGACTTATGGCCACATTAGAACAAGGGCTGAATGAACTTAGCCAACCACCAAACAATATCAGAAAATAGATAAGCACTTTAAAGCTGTTTATGTTTGACATGTCATTAACACAGTGCCTCATGAATAGGAAATACATGTGGGTTCAGTTACATTGGCAGGAGCATATGCACCAATTTTTTTTCTACCAAAATAATGTTATAAATGATTATTTGAACAGAAATTTTCATTTCCCTGGGGAGACTTTTACTTCGAAACTTTCCTATAAAACATATATTCAGCATGGCACAGACTGTAAAATTTCTCAGAACCAGGATTTTATTTTTATGTTTTACTGTTTTATAGAAGAAGCATCAGAGAAAGCATTAATCATGTTTTTCTTTCACAGAAAGTTTCAAGGAAATTGGGGTTGAATGTATTGTGTTTGGCTGTGTTAAGTTGGTGAGAAGAGGCCTCTATAACAAAGCATTTTGGTTCACACTGTAAGTATGAACAAGCTTAGCTAAATATATTGTGTAACTATAGAATTTTGTAAATATATTTCATCTCAGTAGATGAGGTAGAGGTGGTTTTGGAGAACTCTATCAATATTCAAAGTCACCAGAGCCTCCAACTTCAAGCTCTTGGAAATCATATTGTTCATGTTAGACTCATACTGATGTCAGCTCAATTACAGAACAAGGGTGTGGAGTCCTTACCTGTGGTGAACTCAGACTCATCTTTACATTAGACTCAATATAGTTGGCAGAAGGAATGTGTCTGTTAAAACAGTGTCCTTCAGTGTTCATTTCTCTTCAGGATAAATAACAACAAAAACAATAATAATAATAATAATAATAATAATAATGTGCTAGAAAATGTCTAAGTATATGAGGATCCAACTAATGAGTGCAATGTCACAAGTCGGACAAACGTCACAACTAACCTAATCCCAAGGATTTGGTATACTACCTCAAAATGTAACTGGCATATAGAAGGACCCAATGAAATATTCACTTTAAATGTATCTCCTGAAAAAGAGAAATTACATCTGAGCCTTCTCTACTCATTAGTAAATGCTCCATTTATAAGAACAAAAGAGATAATAGAATATAGAAGGTAATGAGGAATCATAAACTTCCCTTCTAATGTCATACAGACACTATGAGGACAAAAACTTTAAAAGAATGTCTCCCCTTCAACTCCTTCACAAATACATTATCAGGTGGATTGACAAGTAGATCAGGTTTTGTTGTTTCTTTTATTTTTTTAAATACTACTGTTGCTTAGCTACATGAGTACATTATACCCACCAAATCACTCTCTAGATGCTTATGTTATGCATATTTATTAGGGCTGCTCTCATCTTCCATTAAAGAAGTCTCTTTTTTGATGGTGGTGATTACTGGTGATAATCAAAACTCATCAAAGTGCTGAGAAGAAATGCCAGTGAGTGTTCAGCACTTAAAGAGACATCTCTATATCAAACCCTTCAATGGCTGAGGAGCTATAGAGCAAGAGGTGATGGAATTAATGTAAAGGCCAAAGACTGTTGAGGAGGGCTTGGGACACTGTCTCCCATACATCACTTAATTTTATTCATTTCATGACCTCACAGTGGCTGTCATTACCTGCACAAGACTTGCATATTATTGATTCTACCAGTAGATTGTCATGGGTGAAGAAGGAGGGGAACAAAATGGGGGGAGGGTAAACAGTATAGAAATGGTAATAATAAGAAAAAAGAAAAAGTGGGGGTTCAGAGGAAGGGGACAGCAACAGAGCAGGAACAAAGGCAAGTGGTGAGAGTGGATTATATAATGTTTTTATTATTTCATTTTTGCGAGAGAGAAAGGGACAGAGAGAGAGAGAGAGAGAAGAGAGAGGGGAAAAGAGAGAGAATGGACATGTCAGGACTTTCAGCTGCTGTGAAGAAACTCCAGATGTGTGCACCTCCTTGCATGCTTGTGTCACTTTGAATCTGCCTTATGTGGGACCTGGAGATTCAGACATGCATTCCTAGGCTTTACAGGGGAATACTTTAAATGCTAAATCATCTCTCCAGCTGAGATTATGTAAATTTTTAGGAAGTTTTTTACTTAAATTTATAAATATTAAAAGAAAGATCACATTGAAAATTATTTACAGATAGGCTGAGCAGCAAAAGATTAAGTCAACACTAAAGAAGATTGGGCTGGGAACATAGCTTATTGGTCAAACACATGATTTCCATGCATGAGGCCTGGAATCCATTTTTTACTGCAAAAGGAAGGAAAGAAGGAAGGAAGGAAGGAATGAAGGAAGGAAGGAAGGAAATAAGAAATGAAAGAAGGAAGTAAAGAAGGAAGATAAAAAGGGAAGAAGGGAGGCTAAGAGGGAGGAAAGGAGCAGAGAAGTAGGGAGGGATAGTTTTATAAAGATGCCAAACATATATCACTACCATCATATTCATAGATTGCATGATTTGCTTTCATTATTTGTGAAGTTCTGTTATCCTTTTTCATCCCAACAACCACAAGATGCAGTCTATTTCAAATAGTAAGTTCAACACTGAGCATGTACAACCATGTGATTATGCTTCTGTGTGGTCCATTTCTCCATCATTTTCTTCTGGGAAACAAGAGTTTACACTATGTTTCCTTTTTGCAATCGCCCTGGGGTGACAGGGTTCATGCTTATAATATGACTACTGTTGGGTTCCAATTAAACGCTGAGAGAAAGGAAAACATTTCATCTGAAACTGTTCTGAAATTTACTCTTCAGTGATAGGTCTGTATTTTGTAACAATATGATATTGATTAGTTGATCAAAACGAAAATAACGGCTCACATAGGAAGAGTTCATGTTGATTCAATATTAGAAGATGGAATTATAAAGTTCCTCTCTTTTATTAGTTCAGTTTTATGCATAGGTTCCTGATGCCTTGTAAAATACAAAGGTGCATGTACCAGAAAGAAAAGGAAAATAAACACCAACAAAAGAATTAATTTTGAAATACTTAGCTCTCTGTAAGGTAAAGTCAAATGAAATTGATCTTAACCATTTGCAACTCTCTATGTACTTTTATTACCTAAGAAATTGAGAATGCCCTCCTTACTCTGGCAGTAACAAGGGAATTAATATTAAAAATTTAAACACACCAACAACTTTAACATATTCTTTGTCTAAATTTTGGTGTTTAATGTGTGTCTCTGGCATATGCATAAATATCTAAGGAGAGAAACTCACACTGATGGAATATTAAATCCTCTTTTTCTTCTTCATGACATTTTTTCTTTTAGTTTTAGCTTTCCTGAACTTGACCTATGTGCTGTTATGTTTTTAGTCTGTATTTCTCTCTAACATCATTGTTAAAGAGTTTAATAACTTTAATTCCTATGTAATTTTGAAATAAGCCCTAAATAGAATATCCCGTTTTAATGTCTTAAAATGAAACCAAACATGAAATTTGTTGTTAAAATTATTTTAATTAACTGCAAGTTGTTTGAACTAATGTTGTGTCAGTAATAAAGCTAAATGCTAATCCTCACATGAATATAAATATTCCTCAGAGATTTTTTCAGTTGAAAGTGGCATTAATTTCAGAGTGGTTTTAAGTCTAAATGATGATATTAATGATTTTGCATAATCAGAAAAATCAAGGGTATTTCTTAGTTACCCTTAAAAAAGGGTCTTCCTGGCTTAAGAAAAAGATCCCTTTTGTTTAATTCACATTTTTTTTTTCTATATTCATCTGTTGACTGAAATGTTTTGATTTTCATGCAGAAAAGAGAAAACTGGTTGACTGCAGTTATAATTCCACTCAACATGGTAGAAAGATGGTGGGGGAGGAGTGGGCTGGGGATATACAGGGTTTATAATGAATTCTGGGTTATTTGCTATTGCAGCTACCTTCACATTGCTAGACAAACATCCAACCAGACACAGCTTATAGGATGAAAATTTTTATTTCAGGCTTACAAATTCCAGGGGGACACCATCAATGGCAGAAGAAGCTGGTCCTTTCCATATATCCAAGCAGAGAGACATCACAAATTGCCAGCACCAGAAAACCACTAGGTTCAAATTGTTCTAAACTTACTTGAGGGCTGAACTACAAGATCTGTGTGGCATACCTTTCCCAATCGGGGCTCCACCCACTGGAGACACAAGTTGTAAAGCCAATCTAATTAAAATAAACAAACAAAATGTCTGAGTCTATGGGTCCATATGTGCAAAACCACCATATGTGCTATACTTAACTCAATTATGGTGATTATGTGTACACGGGAAAAAGTATTACCAGCCAGACAGCCAAGTTTGTGTCCAAGTATTTCAATAAAGTTACTGACAGTATTTAGAAACAGAAAGTCATAGTGTCTTGTAGTAATTAGCACAGAGAATGAACAGATGGTAGAGAACACTAATGTATAATAATTTCTTTAAAGTTAGTCTAATATATAAAATTTATTGTTTTTCTGCTAGAAAACTGGGTGGGAGGCACATTCTGAGATAGACTACCTCTACAAAAGGTTAAAATTGCCAACTCATCACATAAGTATGCATTTATTATTTCATGTTATTTAAATCACTTTCAAAAGTTTTATTTTGTGTGACTTGTATAGAATTGTATATATTCATTTGAAGCAAAGATTGTCAGTGGGACATTACCTGTGATTGATAAGCTTTAGTTCCAGAGGCTAACCTCATCAAATTATCAATGTCCAAAAAATATGATTTTTATACCAAAATTTCCTATTTGTTTAAGATATACAGAACATGGAAATAATAATCTACATATGATGCGAAAATGTGAAATTTTTAAAAGGTCATGCTAAGCAAATACATTTTTTTTTTTTTCAGAAAGGGTTGAGGATTTCATGGAAAGGTCTCTGAATATGAAGTCTAGTGAGCTTGCACAAAATAGTCACTGAATTAATCCAATGAGATATAAGATAGTAAAATAATTAAATAGAAGCTGGAGAAATGGCTTAGCAGTTAAGGTGTTTATCTGTAAAGTCAAAGGATCTCATTTTGTTTCCCCAGGATTCATGTAAGCCAGATGCACAAGGGGGCACATGCATCTGGAATTCTTTTGCAGTGTCTGGAGGCCCTGGTGTGCCCATTCTTTCTAACCCTCTCTCTGTCTCTTGCTCAAATAAAAAAATAAAACTAAAGTTTAAAAAAAAATTAAATGGTATCTATGGTGAGTGTCCATTAGCCAAAATATTTAGTATTAATATTGTTTTAGATTTCAGAATTTTTGAGATATTTTAAGAGTTAAGGAGATTTGCTTGCATATAACGAGGTATCTTGGGGATAGGAAACTTGTCTAGACAAAGCATTCAATTAGATCTCAGACATGCTGATATACGTAGCTTAATTTATGCACTGATATTAGTCCACTGCAATTTGCTATCACCCCACCACCTGAAATCAGATGATGGATTTCCACTTGTGGTGTCAAGCTAGTATCACCCTAGTTCCAAAACCAGGCAGAGATGCCACAAGAAAACTACAGACCTATTTCCCTAATGAACTTAGATGCAAAGATCCTGAACAAAATCCTTGCAAACCGAATCCAACAATACATCAAAAGCATTATCCACCTTGACCAAGTGGGATTCATCCCAGGAACACAAGCGTGGCTCAACATACAGAAATATATCAATGTAATACACCACATAAACAAGGTTAAACATAAAAACCACACGATCATTTCAATAGATGCAGAAAAGGCCTTTGACAAGATACAACATCACTTCATGATCAAGACATTGGAGAGAATTGGCATGGTTGGTTTATATCTTAACATAATAAAGGCAATATACAAAGCTCTGAAGGCCCAAATAATACTTAATGGAGAGAGACTGGAGGAATTCCTATTAAGAACAATTTATATTTTCGTTATCTGAGACAATTTCCTGAAAAGATGCTAAGAATATTTAGGGATAAGTGTGACATACTAGTGCGTCTGTGTGAACTTTTGAGATATAAATTTTAAAATCTTAACTTTAATAATAGTAGAAATATTAACTGCAAAATAGCTTATCCATCATTGCTTTACATGTAAATAGGGGTTTAATTGGCAAAGTCTTTATCAATTTATTATGAGTCAAATGATGCAATTCCAATGGATGGTTTTAACTTTGTGCTTATCTGAAGGTCATTACTGAGACGTTTTACTTATTGTCTGTTCACTGTTCTGTTTCCTTATGTCCTGACTTCTTCCTGTGTCTTCTAATCCTATCAGGCTGTTTCCATGCTGGTAAGCACTCCCCTGTGTCATCTGGAATGTGAGAATTCTTTAGTAATTTTTAAACTATTTGGAGAAGGATTCATATTCAATTTGGAAATAGAGAACTAACACATAAATGTCCCTCAGCAAGTGAAGTAAACATGAATATTTTAGGGTTTGCTTTAAGAGTAAAGCTCTACCTAACATCAGATTAAAATGAAATATTAGAGTTTGGGATAATTAGCAAAATTATAATGATTATTTTGGAATGAGAAGGCAAACTCTTTGAAAACTGTATGAGACAAGATGAATCAAGATAAAGAGATAAGAAAAAAAAACAGAATTAGGAAAACAGAGAAGTCTCACAATGTGCACTGGTCATTTGACTATAAATTGCCCTCCACAAGCTCTCATGTTTGAATACTTAACCCCAGATTGTTGGCACTGTTCTTAAAAAATCTGGAATCATAACCAGGTGGAGCCTTGTAAAAGGAAGTATTTCTGGGGCTTGAGGTCTTAGAGCCTGCCTCCTTTGTCTTCCTGTGCAACAAGTTGATGCAGGCTTCTTTTTCTAGCCTGTCATGCCTTCCCTGCCAGAGTGCAGTCTACTCTTTGGAACTGTAAACTAACTTCAATGCATTTTCTTCCCTAAACTACTTCTGGTCAGTGAGAAAATAACTGAGGCACTAAATTTGATGAAACTGACTCCATGTGTTATCTAAGTTTTATAATAGAAGGGTAAAGCTGCATGCTTCAAACAGGACTCAAATACAACATGATTTAAAGAGAAATGCTTCGGGCTGGAGAGATGGCTTAGCAGTTAAGGCATTTGCCTCCAAAGCCAAAGGACCTCAGTTGGATTACATAGGACCCACATAAGCCAGATGCACAAAGTAGCACATACATCTGGAGTTCATTTGCAGTGGCTGAAAGCCCTGGCATGCTCATTCTTTCTCTCTCTCTTTCTCAGCCTCTTTACACTCTCAAATTAATTAATTAATTAGTTAATTAATTAATTAAAAAAGAGAAATATTTATTAATTCATTATCCGGTCAATGTAAAGTCAAGGTGCTTGCCTGAAAAGCCTAAGGACCCAGGTTTGATAACCCAATACTCATGTAAGTCAGATGCACAATATGGCATATGCATCTGGAGTTTGTTTGCAGTGGCTAGAGGCCCTGGCATGCCCATTCTCTCTCTCTCGTCTAGCTGTACCTTTCTCTCTTTCTTAAATTAGTTAATTAAATACTTTGTTTTAGAAAAGAATGTTCAGACTCCTCATGAACTCATCCACAATACACAGGCTTAAAGACACACACACACACACACACACACACACACACACACACAAGTATTTTAGGTTAAAGACATTTAAGGCTAACATAGAGAAAATAATGAGCCTTAACAGTAACAGAGATGTTATCCTGCATAAGATTTTTCTGCATGTACAACTTCAATAATAGCTCAATGCCCTCACATGAGAATTGAATTAATTTATCGAGTTGGGCTTAGGGCTACTCACCCAGAAAGAGTCAAATGCAAGGATGAATGATTTCCCCCATTTCCTCTCTACTTGTGTTAATGAGTTCATAATCATATCTAATTTAATTTAGTCTTTATGACAGCCAAAGTTAAACTTTAGGTGCTAATTAGAAGTGAACAACATACACATCTAAACCTGACACTAATGCCTCCATATTCAGCTACTTTCCATTTTCCCTTGATGTCATTTTTACTTTAAAATCAAATTGTTCAATTTTAATTCATTTGACCTTTTGTACTGGATCCATATTCTAGCTCTTTAATCAGTTTTGTTTCTTTTGAAATCCTAAAATATAGTTATGTTAAAAAAATAAATTGACGTTTGCTAAGCAGATCTGTCTAATTCTGACAACTAATTAATTACCAAATAGACCAAAGAGGAAATATCCTATACCAAATGATGTGAGACAATGTCGTGCAAATACTCAAACCTGGCACAATTAGTCTCTCTCCTCATTAGTTTCTCACAGTGTACAAGAAGACTGTTAGATATGTTCCCATCAAGTACATCTGACTGTCAATAAGACACTTTCTTACATTGTGGGTGGCAGTGTTTTTGTTGATGACAGAAAGAAAACACATAATTAATCTCAAGTGTTCACATATTGACATGTTAAGCATCTTCCATGAGATCTCAGAATAGGAGGTGAGATTCAGAACATACTTACTCTGTTCTCCAGTATATATTTCATTTATTTATTTGCATGGAGAGAAGGTGGAGGGAGTGGGCATTCCAGGGCCTCTAGCTATTGCAAAAAAAATCTCTGGATGCATGCTCTACCTTGCGCATTTGTTTATTTGGGTTCTGGGAATTGAACCTTGGTCCTTAGGCTTTGCAGGTAAGTACCTTAACTGCTAAGCCATCTGCGCTCCAGTTTAAAGTAAAAAATGATAAATGAAATCAACAGAAAAACTGGGCTATAAACTGTAGATACCATATCAATAGATTTCTCCTTTAGACAAAGGGAGAAAGGAACTTTGACCGGTATTGATATTTAGATTTAGTTCTATTGTAGTTGATTTTGCTGTAGCTGGAGAAAGATAGATCATTCCCTAAAGTGCTTGCCTCACCAGCCAGCAGTAGTATTTGAGTTTGACCTGAGTTCTTATAAAAATGTGGTAATCACCCACTGCTTGGGTGTCAGCGGCAGTCAGCTAGTCCTGTGTGTTTGCTGACCTGCAGGTCAGGGAGAGTCTCTATCTCAAAAAAGTTGGATGAAGTTACCAATAAATGACACAGAGGTTGTCTTTTGGACTCCTCCCACAAATATATATATATATATATATATATATATATATATATATATATATTCCTGAAGACATACATGCACTTACACATGCACGCAAACATACGCACACATACACATACAAACATACACACACGTACATCAAAAAGATTGACATTGTCACTTCAAGTATTCCAGACAGTAACTTGACTAAGTTAAATCCAAGAAAATATTTTCAAGTTAAGAAAATTTATCCACTTATGTTCTGGACTAATTCCCATATATCAAAATATCTATGTCTAGCCATCTCTTTCTGCCTATATGTATGACTTTATAAATACTGCCGACAGGTTTAAAAAAAAAAAAAAAACTTTGTATATATTGACATCTGTCTATCACTTACTAAATTAAATTTGGCCTGTGGAAACCCTACACTAGGCTCTTGCACAATGAACAACAACCTAATTCAGTAACTGAAGAGATAAATTCAGAGTACAGTCTAGTAACAATCACAACATTTCAACCAATCACATTCCAATACCAACTGTGTTTCAATAAGGTAAGACTGAGCCATCTGTCCCATATTTCCGGATTGGCTATAATTTTACTTTTCCTATCCAAAAATGCTATTCTAGAGTCCTTTGAAGCCATTTTGACGCTGACATGTTCACTATTTTCTAGTCCTTCTTTACCTAGTAAAATAATATTTCTTAAAAACTTGATGTATTCTTTTCTTTGTTGTTTTATCAACATGTAAATATGATTTTTTTGTTTGTTTGTTTTTTTGAGGTAGGGCTTCACTTTAGCTCAGGCTGACCTGGAATTTATTGTGTAATCTCAGGGTGGTTTCGAACTCGTAGCAATCCTCCTACCTCTGCCTCCCAAGTGCTGGGATTACAGGTGTGCTCCCCTATGCCCAGCAATATGAATTATTATTGATATTTGGAGTTATTTTCAACATAAGTGGAAATAATTTGCAATTTTAATGATTTAATTTTGGTCTTGAAGAAATAATTTGCTCAGTATTCCCCAGAAGCCTTGTTTTATCTGCTTTCTAGTATATTTGTTTCACTTACATGTCTATCATATTTATCACAACCCATAAGTGTTTTTGTATAAGGAAAGACAATTCTGTTTGCATAACTTGCTTCTTCTTTATCCCATCTTATCATGAATCATCAGATTTAAGTTGATTGTGTGTACTGTGAAATAATGATTGTCATTGTCAATACTGATCCAATGTTGAGACTTATTACTTCAGGCCCCCAACTCCTCATCACTCTAGAATATGCACCTTATTCTTGTTTTGAAAAAAAAAATAGAGAAAATTTGGAGCTCTGTTTAATAGAAATCCTTTGGGTTGCTTTGGGACTGAACAGCTTGCATGACTAGAAACAGATTGGAGTTCATTTCCCTGGAAGTTGAAAAGTTCCCAGAGATGCAAGCAGGGTGATTCTTTGAAATTAGGTCTGAGCTCGCACTTCTCAGGGAAAACACTGAATGTGTGCATCTCCACGTGGATACTTTTTTCAGATCTGATGTGAGTAATCCCTAATTTTCTTATAGCAGATATGAAAACTTCATGTTGCTAATTTTGCTTAGGAAAATTTATTGAAATATCTGTTTGTTAAGAATTTACAGTATGGGCTGCAGAGATGGGTTAGTGGTTAAGGGACCTGCATGAAAAGCCTAAGGACCCAAATTTGATTCCCCAGAACCCACTAAGTCAGATGCACATAGTGGCTCATGCCTCTGGTATTTGCAGTGGCTAGAAGCTCTGGTATTCCCATTCTCTCTCTGTCTCTTATAAATTATTAAATAAATAAAAAACTTTAGACTTCAGTTGTATTCTAATTACATGCTTTTCTGTGAAACTATTAGATCTCATTATTTGTAATATCCTATTCCTGTAATTTCTTCACATATTTTTAAAATGGCAAAAATGTAAGAGAAAGTTATTTATTATACTCTTTCTTATAAACTATGCCACTTTGTGTTAGTTACCACAGCAAAGACTCAGAATGCTCCATAGATAATCCAAACCTAGCTCAGTCTCATATTAATGTTATAAATCTCATTTTAGTAATCTTTGAAGGAACTGACAATTTAAAGCTTACTAGAATTACATGTGTGACAGAATTCCATGTAAGAAAGTTTGAGTCTCTCTAAACTTCTAAAATGCATTGTAATATAAGTATTGACTTATCCATCTTAACTTTTCAATAGACTATTTGAGTTGCTAGAGAATATTCCCATCTTCATTTTAATTCTATGTAGGAGAATTCACAATTAAGTGAATGAGGGATGGGTCAATAATTGATCAGAGAAAATTTGAAATTTCATAAGTACATGTCAATTTTATATTAGAGTCAGTTAAAATTTAGATGATAGTCTTCAAACAGCTTTGTAACTACATTCATTATTCTCTTTCCTTACTTTTCCATCAGGCCAAACCACCTGTTTTATTGCAACATATGGTTTGGATGCCTTTGTAAACGTAATCAGGTTTATACCATTTTAGTACTACAGGTATTCATTTCAGTGATTTTAGTGAGTCATGTTTCAAGTAAAGACATTTAACACATTCTCTCTCCTTTTTATTAATCTTCTTAACTATTGACCATGATAATTAAATAATTTGAACTTTTGTACTAGCATTAATTGCTGCCAAAGTCCTCAGGAAATGTGGCTATATAAAATGACTTTCTTAGATGTGAGAGTTTTTAATTCCATCACCACAAGGCTAACATCTGTGTTCTAGCTTGTAAAGCTGACCAGCCTTATTAAATCAAAACGGTTCAAGATAAAGAGCACTCAGAGATACAGGCTGATGTCAAGGAAGAAGTAATAAAAGCACTAATAATTTGGTTTGAGAAGATGGGAAAGCATGCAGTATACTTAAATCATTTTATAGTGTATATGTGTCATATAAAACTTTAAATCAAATTTAATTAGCTGTTATGAAAAAAGGCCTTATAATCACAGTTGACTTCATTTCTTACATGGTACCTAAGACATGAACCTGGGTTGCTCTAGTAATACACAGGATATTTTGCTTAGTTTTAATCAAGAATAGGATTAAAAATTGATCAGGTTGGTGGGCTGAAGAGATTTCTCAGTGATTAAGGCACTTGCTGCCATGCCTAAGGACCCAGGTTCAATTCCCTAGGATCAATGTAAAGCCAGATATACAAACTGATGCTAGCATCAGGAGTTGGTTTGCAGTGTTTGAGGCCTTGGCATGCCCATTCTCCCCTTCTCCCTCTCCCTCCCCCTCTCTCTTTCCCTCTGCCTCTCTCTCTCTCCCTCTCTCTCTCTTCTGCCTCTCTCTCTGCCTTTCCAAAACTAACTAACTAAATAAAATTTAAAAATTAATCAGATGAGGCATTTTTTCTGAAAACATGTTAAGAAACATAACCAAATTATTTTCATATTATTTATAAAAGAATAAAACAAATTTAATCATAAGGGAAATAGTAATTTTTAATTAGATATATACTTTAGCTAAACTCATAGCTCAATTTTTGTGACTTAAAGAGATTTGAAAAAGTATAGAAAATTAGAAATAAAACAATCCATACAGACATACTGTGTAGGTACACCAAGTGTCTTCTTTACTTCAATACCATTAAAAGGAAAGTCTGCCTTCAAATAGTACATGCAAATAGTACATTATTAGAGAACAAGGTAAAACTTAAATAAATTCCAAGATTGGCAGCACACACTTTTAATTCCAGAACTCAGGAGAACAAGGTAGGAGGTTCATTGTGAGTTAGAGGCCATCCTGGGACTACATAGTGAATTCCAGGTCAGCCTGGGCTAGAGAGAGACCCTACCTCAAAAACAAAACAAAAACAAACACACACAAAGCGAATTCATATTTATTCATCAGTTACCATGTGACATATTCACCATCAAATGGGGTATAAACTTTTATCTAGGAACAAGTAGCAGATGAGATAGTTATAAAACTGATTTGAAATAAACAATACTGTCCGAAAGAGGAATTGCTGCTTCCTTAGTAGTTAATGTGAGGAGAATGAATAACACTAGGGGTAAGTTTAGTTCTAAGGAGCATGGTACATTATGTCAATAGCATGTGGTAGGTAAGGTTAACACCTGGAGGCAATGGGAAATGAAAAAGAAGGACTGGGGACTTGATAGTCCCTTCAAGGGCATTTCCCCTGTGACTTAAAAATCCAAATGATAGCAAGACTTACAAGCTAACTCTTATGACTAGTTTCAGTTACTTAACATTTGGTATGAATTTATTGGAGTATAGTTAACATATAAAAGCAGTATGTATCCAAAGCTAATGAATATATTTTGATGAGTCCATGAAAAAACATCATGGCACCCAATATATAAACACGTCCATTACTAAAGACAATTTATATCTTTAAAAACTGGGATGTAGAGAATGCTTAGTGGCTAGGGTACTTGCCTGAAAAGCATAAGGACCTACGTTCAATTCTCCAGTACCCATGTAAGCCATATACACAAGGTAGCACATATGGCTGGGATTCATTTGTAGTTGCAGGAGGTCTTGGAGTGCTTATTCTCCGTATCTGCCTCTTTCTCTCTCTCTAATAAAGAAATTACACACACACACATACACACACTATTTTAGGGAAATGAATGCCTGTACCATGCATAAAATTCGAATCAAATTAATGATATTATTTAATAAATTACTTGTTCAATATTATATCAGATTTCACTTCCCTTGAATATTTACTTCCTTAATAGTAGAAACTTCTCCCTAAGGTGATCTAATGTAGTATTACAACAAACTGGTGCATATCTATTGATTAAGCAGACATGATTATCAATATCACACCAAAACTGCATAGACAGTATTATTTTTACCAAGGCTGAAGTTTGTGGGTGATGTGGCTATACTGTTGTAACATTGCTACTTAAAAATAGTCAAAAGAGAAAATTACATGATATATTTCCTTCAGAAATATTTTGTCCCTTTTTCCTATTGCCAAGGTATTGTTATTATTTTTATAAAACTCTGAAAAATTAACTGTGAAAATTACAGCTAATTCTTACTGAAATTCTTAGTCAATTATATGCATTGAGAATAATGTAGTAATAAAAATAAACATTGAAAACCCTTAAACTAGAACATGACAAAATATTTTAAAATGTATACTCCTTAAATTCTACATACAGTACCATTGCAATATTTGTGAAAAGGCTTTACTATGTGGGTCTGATAATATTTCTCTCGCTTACCACTTTCTGTGATGTGGATTTATGAGTTTCTATAAACTTGTTTCTGAGTAGTTTCAACTATATTTGCAATGCAACATTTCTCTTTTATTTTTATGTTTTGTATTTTTATTTTCTCATTCTTGAAGTATAATTGAAAAAATGTATTTTTTAAAACACATAATTTATTTGGATATGCTTCCATAGTATGAAAAATTACCAAAACTAAACAAATTAAATTATCCCATGTTACACATTACCACTTTTATTTTATTTTTTATGATGAAAACAATCTGACCTCAGTAAATTATACATATATGGAACATCTTTTTTACTTATATTCACAATTCTGTGTATTAGATTGACTCAGATCATTTGTCTCTCTACTCCACTTCACAGTGCCAGAGTAACATATGCTCTACTCTGAACCTCATGGACGGGATCTATTTTAGATTCCATTTGCAAAGGAGATTATGATATATTTTAATTTCTGAGTCTGACTTATTTCATTTAGTTCAATATCCTTTCTGTTCCTCCATGTTATCATGGGTGACGTACTTTCCTTAATTTTTATGGCCAAAACCAGTTCATTTATATCATATCATATATATATATTGTTTCCTTCATTAATTAGCACACAGTTTCCAAAGTTCAGCTATGTTGAAAAAAATAAATATGGAACTGCAGGTTTCCAAAAGCATATGGATTTCACTTCCCTGGGATACAAACCCAGAAGTGGGATTGCTGGATCACAAAAATTCTATTTTTAGGTTTTGTGGCACCTCCATACAGTTCTCCATATGTCTACACAATTCACATATGTATGAATGATGTAAAAAGATTCCATGTTTGGCACATTCTTACCAACACTTATTATCACTTTGATATGTGGACAATAGACATTCTACCAGTGAGATAATGTCTGTGATTTTATAAAAATCTATTTTATTTATTTACTTGAGAGAGCGAAAGAGACAGAGACGGGGGTGAAGGGAGAGAATCAGCATGACAAAGTCTCCAGCCACTCCACACAAACTTCACATGCATGCCTTGTGCATCTGGCTTATGTGAGTCCTGGAGAGTCAAACCAGGATTCATTGGCTTTGCAGGCAAATGCCTTAACCACTAAGCCATTTCTCCAGCCCATATCTGCAATCTTGATTTTTCATTTTTCTGAAGAATGGTCATGTTGAGCACTTTTTAATATCACTATCAACCATTTCTACCTTCTTAATAGAAAAAAATTGATTCTAATGTTTCACTAGTGTTTAAGTCAGGTTACTTGGAATTGTTTGAATTTCCTCTACATTTTGTATATTAACTTCCCATAAAGACGCCTGAATAGCAATGTTTTTTCTCGGTCTATAATCAGTCCTTTCTGCTTATGCTAGTTTTTTCTATTTGTCAGGTCCCTGGTTTGCTGTGACTTCATTTTTGACTTTCTATATTAACTCCTCATCAGATATCTAGCAAGCATTTTCTCTCAGTCTATCATTAGTCTTTTCAGTTTCCATTGTTTCAATGTGGTTCAGGATCCTGATTTTCTGAAGTTCTATTTCTGTATTTATTTCTTTGCTCCCTATGCTTTTATTTGCCATCTCAAAAAATCAGTATGTGGGCTGGAGAGATGGCTTAGCGGTTAAATGCTTGCCTGTGAAGCCTAAGGACCCCAGTTCGAGGCTCGACTCCCCAGGACCCACGTTAACCAGATGCACAAGGTGGCGCACGCATCTGGAGTTCGTTTGCAGTGGCTGGAGGCCCTGGTGCGCCCATTCTCTCTCTCTCTTTCTTTCTGCCTGTGTCTCTCTAATAAATAAATAAATAAAAATTAAAAAAAATAATCAGCATGCATTCAACAGTATCAAGAAGTTTCTTAATTATATATTTTCAGGTAGTTTTTCAAATTGAAGTTATTTCAGAAATTTTAATTAATGACTGATTAAGTTTTATTTCTCTTAATTAGGCAGCTTAAAATCGATTTTTTAACTTTTTCATTTATAAATTTCATATACTTATATAATGCATTTTGATCCTAATACCTTCCTCCTCCCCTGCCTTCTTTCACTAAACTCATTCTTTCTAAGTAGCCTCTTTTCTGTCTTGATGTCTTGTCTGTTTGTTGTTGTTGCTGTTGTTGTTTGATTGATTTCTTGTTTTGCCCTCCTCCACCATTTATGTCAAAATATTGATGAGAAGGATTGAGTCCCCAAGTAATCCTGAAACTGAAGTAAGTGATGTCTTCAGCGATCGGGTCTTGTATCTAGTCCTGTTGGAAGACCAAGAGCTTTGTCATAGCTTGCATTTTTAGGAACCCCATGTGCCTCCCTGACCAACCAATCACTGGGAGAAATCCCAACCCTGGCACAGAGATACTCCTGTAGCAATCTATGGCTTCAGAGAACAGTATCTTCCACTCCCAAAGGTGTTTCTTGCCAAAATTCCCTGTCTTAAAAATAATATATATATATATATATATATATATATATATATATATATATATATATATATATATATAATTTCATTAGCTCACAAGGAAGTAGGTTTTCATACAGCCCTTTCATACTATTTTTACACTTAGTTAATCCTCCCTCATGACATCCTCACCTTCATTCTTTTCTTCTGGCACTACTTAAACCTTACCACACCCAGTATTCTGTACCTCCACTTCCTTAAGCTCTCCCTGCTTATCCATCCAATCTAGGAAGTAATGCACACGTCTGCAATCCCAATATGGCTTACCGGGAAATGGAACCATGAAAACTTGAAGCTCATTAGCCAAATAATTTGGGATTCATAGCATCAAAACATTCAGAGAGATCCTGTCTCAACTACAATAGAAGGCAAAGATAGACAACATAAAGTCATCCTCTGACTGCTATACATGTGCTTTGTCATACATGTGTCCCCCACCTACACCCCTTGTCCCCTATCTGGTGGAAAGATAAGAAACTGCTACAAATAAAAAAAGCCACAAATGACTATTCTATCATTCTTTCAAACCATTCTTTCTGAACATCGCATCCCATAGTTTTTACTGCATTCAGATCTTTCAACTCAGATCAGAATACTCTATCAAGCTCTGCTTATAGCACTGCAAGGCATCTCGTAGGCCAAGGTTTCAAATCCTTCCACATTCCTCTTGAAAATCACCTCCAAAAAACCAAAGACACACTGTCAGGTGTCTAGCAGTAACCCCACTCCTCGGTACCAACATTACTGTTGCAGTCAGGTTCTCATTGCTGGCAAAAATCACCCGACCAAGAGCAGCTTGTATTAAAAAATGGTTTATGCCGGGCGTGGTGGTGCATGCCTTTAATCCCAGCACTTGGGAGGCAGAGGTAAGAGGATTGCCGTGAGTTCGAGGCCACCCTAAGACACCATAGTGAATTCCAGGTCAGCCTGGGCTAGAGTGAGACCCTACCTCGGAAAAAATAAATAAATAAATAAATAAATAAATAAATAAATAAATAAATAAATAAAACGGTTTATTTTGGCTTACAGACTTAAGGGGAAGCTCCTTGATGGCAAGGAAAATGACGATATGAGCAGAGGGTGGAAATCACCTCCTGGCTAACATCAGGGGGACAACAGGAACAGGAGAGTGTGCCATGCACTGCCAAGAGGAAGCTGGCTATACCACCCATAAGTCTGCCCCCATCATTACAGTGCCTCTAAGAGGCATTAATTTCCACAGCTCCATCAGCTGGAAACCTAGCATTCAGAAGTTTATGGGGGACACCTGAATCAAACCACCACAGTCATCAATATTTTGTATAGTATTTTTAAAGACTATCAATTACTTGGAATTGTGAACTTCCAATATTGATAAATCTTACTATGTAGATAATATTTTTATATAGTGTGTCTTCTTTCATGTTTCCTTACATTGTCTTATAACCAAAGAAACAGAGAACTAATGCCCCATCATTCTCAGCCTAAGACACATACTAAGAAGAAATCTCTGCCCTCAATTCTCCTATACAGTCAATCCAAAGAGACTTCATGTCAGGTGTGGTGGGGCATGCCTTTAATCCCAGCACTCAGGAGGCAGAGGTAGGAGGATTTCCATGAGTTCAAGGTCACCTTGATACTATGTAGTGAATTTCAGGTCAGCCTGGGCTAGAGTGAGACCCTACCTCGAAAAACTGAAAAAAATAAAAAAAAGGCTTCACTTTCCTATTTTTTTATTATTATTTTATTTTAGCCCACCATGTCCTTTTGTAAGGATAGATGTAATACATTTAACTCTACATTTTGGGCTTGTATTTGAGAATATTTATCAATAGTTCTTAAATATTTGCAATTTTATTATACATTTTGGAGAAAAATAAAACAGCCTTTAAATAAGAAGTGCAAATGATTTTCTGATTGAATGACCTACTAGAAAAGAATCAAACCTACACAGCCACCACACCTGTAGGACTGACTTTTTTATTTACTTAAATTTGTTGTGTTGAGTTTCACAGTACTCTGTAAAACTTCCTGTATATTTCGAAGTTAGTATTTTATACATGATTATACACAATGCATACCCACAAACTTATTTGGGTATTCATCTGTTCATGGATGCATTGATTGTTTGCATAGCTTGTCTATTGTGAAAATTTCATGATTAATATGGAAGGATACATATCTTAATAAATTTTAATTTTATTAGGGTCCTCTCTATTATTTTCCATAATGGCCAGCCAATTTATAACTGCATAGTCTATAGAATCACTTTTATCTCTGGTTGTCCAACTCTGTATCAACACTTACTTTTTGGGAAAAAAGTCATTTCCAACAGATGTGAGTAATATTCCATCATGACTCTGCTTTCTATGTCTGGTTACTCCTGTTGATCACTTTGTCATGTACCTGCCGATCACTTGGATACATTCTTTGAGGAACTTTATTTAGATAATAAATAAATTTTATTTATTATTTATTTATCTTTGTTTAGCTGTTGAATTATGTTAACTTATTATATACCATAGTTATTATTACTTATCCTATTTGTGTTTTGCAAATGTGTTTGTGAATGTAAGCTGACATGTATTTCAAAAGAATTTTTTTTAATCTAATGTGCAGAAGCTTTGCACTTTGATGTGCATCTGGCTTTACAAGGTACTAAGAATTGGTCCTGGGTCTTTCAGCTTTACAAGCAAACACCTTAACCTCTGAGCCATCTGTTCAGCCCTGGGGTTTGATGTAATTCAGCTCACTTATTTATATTTTACGTATGTAAACCTTAATATTCTATTTAAAAGAAGTCATCTCTAAGACAACTGTCAATGAGTTTCCCCTTATTTATTTGTCCTTCAAAGAGCATTACAGTTATCAAAATTTACATTTAGTTCTGAACCAATATTGATTTAATTTTATGTATGTGTCATAAGATAATGATCAAGCTTTACTATTTTTATGTGCAGCTAGCACACCGATCTAATGCCTTTTATTAAAGACTCCATCTTTTCTATGTTGTATCTACATGACACATTTGTCAAATATCACCTGTTTTTCAATGCATGGAAGTATGTCTGGGCTATCCACTTTTTTCCTATTGTTCTTTGTACCTGTTCTTACACAGGTACCATACTGTTTGGGTTACTATAGCTTGATAATATAAATTGAAATGAAAAAAAAAATGTAATCTCTCCTAGTTTGTATACTGTTTAAATGTTGTTTTGGCTACTTATGCATTTTATGTGGTTCCATTTAAATTTTATATTTGTCTTTCTATTTCTTTGAAGGATGCCATTAACATTTTAAAAATATATATTTTATTTATTTATTTATTTGCGAGAAGGAAAGAGGGAGGGAGAGAGAGAGAGAGAAAGAGAAAGAGTGAGAGAGAAAAAACAAAAAATAAGTGGGTCTAGGGTCTCCAGCCACTGCAAATGACCTCTAGACACATGTGCCCCTCATACATCTGGTTTACATGGGTCCTGGAGAGTCAAACTGGGATCCATTTTGCAAATGCCTTAACCACAAAGCCATCTCTCTAGACTTGCCATTAACATTTTTTATATGACTTACATTGAAGCTGGGTAATTATTATGCAATATAAAATAGTTTTTAAATATTTTTATTTTATTTCATTTATTTATATGTGAAAGAGAGAGAAGGAGACAGGGAGAGTGTGAGAGGGATTATGGCCAGGCCAAGGCCTTTAGCTGATATAAACAAACTCCATATGCATGCACCTCTTTGTGCATTTGGCTTTAGTGAATCCTGAGGAATTGAGCCTGGGTTCTTTGGCATTGTAGGCAACTGACTTAACTGCTAAGCCTTCTCTTCAGTCCATAAGAAATATTTAAAATATTACTTCTATTAATACATATATATGGATTGTCTTTATATTTTTGTCTTCCTCCATAGTTTTCATCATCTTTGTTTCCAATGTATGTGTGTGTGTATTATTTATTAAATTTACTCCTGTATCTATTTGAATGCTATTGCAATATTTTTGGTATCTTTTAAAATATATCAATAATACAAATTACCTTACTAGTAATAAGTGTGCTGCTACACAGTATCTGATGGCTCAGGTTTTGAACAAAGATTAGATCATTATTCATTTTCTGATGCCTTGTACATGTGAACAAACTTGATTTGTGCTGGAGAAATGGCTTGGAAATTAATACATTTGCAGGCAAAGCCTACAGCCTCAGGTTTGATTCTTTAGTATCCACATAAGCCAAACACACAAGGTGGTGCATGTATCTGGAGTTCATTTGCAGTGGCTGAAGGCCTTGGTGCACTCATTCTCTCACTCTGCCTTTCTCTCTCACTTTCTCTCTCAAAATAATAAATAAGTGATAACATTTTTTAAAGGAATTTGATTAATCTTCCCAAGTATAACACACGTACTAATGTTTGTAACTAATAAAGTTAGTAGGTGAAACATGATTACCTCAGTTATTGAACATTGTGCCTTTGCTCCCAGGTCTGAGAAGCAGCTTGGGATGATTGGTTGATTTTACTCTCCTTTGCTCATACTCTATGAAGTGTACTTTGCTCAAACCCAGCAGTCTTGCTTATTCAGAGTATTCTGCACAATAAAGAATGCATTGCATTCTATTTTTTGACATGGATGATGCCCTCTGCCTGCAACTCTTCGCTGGTGACATATTAGCAGTTTGAAGTGAGAAAACAAATAAATAGGGGTACAGCTCAGAAGACAGATTTACCAGCTTTGTGTGCATGAACAAGATCTATAGGTCTAGTTTCTTCTTTATGTGAAATAGAATTTTTCAGTAATAGCTAGGAAACTATAAGATATTCACACGAACATCCATATAATATACAAACTTCAAAATTAGAAAACTGGATAGATGAAATGGACTTAAAGTTAGATGAATTTAGATCAGCAATTGAAGTTCAGTAATAGAGTGAGGTAATCAATAGCATATAAATATGTATACATACATATATGTATAGTTACAATTTATGAAAATGTGTGTTTCTTATATCTCTTTCAGATTAGCATTATGATTAGAGATAAATAAATATAAAATAGACTTGACACATGTTACAATACATAACATTTTATTTTAGTTGTGAATACTTTTCCTAAGATTGCAACAAAGTTCACAGGAGTTTATGTATAATATTAGTAAGAATATGGATCATCTGAAGTATGTTTTGGAAGGTTCAGGGGAACTATGAAAAGTTAAGGAATTCCTCAAAAGTTATAAAATTGACTTAAGTACATCTTTTTCCTTATCTTCTTTTGGAACAACTATACTATGTGGGTAATAAGAATTATTTTATTTGAAAATACATGAGCATTTTAGTGACTGAAAATACCCAAGCTTCTCATGTCAAAGATGGTCACTTAACTTTTGGAGCTCCTCTCAAGTTTCTAACCTATGACTTAGTACCCATCCTTTCACTGAAAAGTAACTAAAGCATGAGGATGTTTTTCAATTAACAAAGACTCTTCTCATTCTTAGCTTGTAATGGTTGAAACATGAGAGCCATCATCAGATCTGAGAGGGACAAGAGGTATTTCTTACCTCTTTTTATCTTTTTTAACATTTATGAGAGAGAGGGAAAGAAAGAAAGAATGGACATGTCAGGGCTGTCAGCCACTACAAACAAACTCCATACACATGCTCCACCTTGTGCTCATGGGTCCTGGGAAATTGAACCTAGGTCTTTTGGCTTTGCAGACAAGTGTCTTAACTTCTAAGCCATCTCTCCAGGCCACCTCCTTATATCTTCAAGTTTTCCACCAGCGCAATCATTACCAAAGTCTCATTGTGTGCGTGCATGTGTGTGTGATGTTTATGCTCTACTATTTGTAGTATTTTGTGCGTATATGTATGTGGTATTATTTTGTGGTACATTGTGTATGGGTGTTGTGTTACATTTTTGGTACACTGTGTGTATGTGGTACTATAATATACATAGATCCTTACCAGGTAGGCAAGGTCTCTTTTTGGCTTTTGACCTTCCAGAATTCCCAGGTGCCTTCTCTGCTAAGCCACCTGCCCCTTCTTGGTCCTGCTGTATAATCCTTCTGCCTTCCACATGGCAGGAGGTGCTATGTGATTTTCTCTCTTAATCTAATAAGATATCTTTGAATTTTACCCTCTTTCATATGTATTTTAATTATTTAAGGGCCAGGTATGGTAGTCCACACCTTTAATCCCAGCACTCAGGAGGCAGAGGTAGGAGGATTGCCACGAGTTCGAGGACACCATGAAACTACATTGTGAATTCCAGGTCAGCCTGTGCTAGAGTGAGACCCTACCTTGAAAAAGAAAAAAATAGGGGCAGGAGAAGAAGGCTTAGCGGTTAAGGCATTTGCCTACAAAGCCAAAATACCCCAGTTCAACCCCCCAGGTCCTATGTAAGCCAGATGCACAAGGGGGTGCATGCATCTGGAGTTCATTTGCAGTGGCTGAAAGCCCTGAGGCATCCATTCTCTGTCTCTCAATAACTAACTAAATAAATGTTTTAAAATAATTAGAAATTCTTTAAAGTGGGCTGGAGAAATGGCTTAGTAGTTAAGGCACTTGCCTGCAAAGCCACAGGACTCAGGTTTGATTCCCCAGGACCCACATAAGCCAGATGCCGAAGGTGGCACATGCATCTGGAGTTCATTTGCAGTAGCTGGATACCCTGGTGTACCCACTCTTTCTCTCTTCCTTCCTTTCTTCCTTTCTTTTTTTTTCTTTCCTTCTTTCATTCTCTCTCTCTCCCTCTTTCTCTCTCAAATAAATAAATAAAAATAAAATATTAAAAAATAAATTCTTTAAATTAATATCCAAGAATCCAAGTTACCCTAAATATATTTGGCAAGGAACTGAAAACTCAATTACAGAAGCATCTTTTTCCCTGAACCACTTTGTCCACATAGGCAACACTGAATCAAGGTTGACAATGAATTGCTATGAAGCAATGGTGGTAGCTTAAAGGTTTCAAGATAAGTCTGACAAATGTTGTTGTTCCCTCCCTTGGTTCTAATAATGTTTTAAGAATCAAGAACTTCTCCAGGATACTGAGTATTCTGATGTTAGAAAACATATTGCTTGTTGGGAATTAAAAACATCATAATATAAGAACCAATTATTCGGGCATTGAGAGTATCCTATCACATTAAATTTTAAATTAAGGGACATATCACATATTCTACTTTTTTCTATTAATATATCATCCCTTAAATTTATGATCCAACTGAAATATGAACTGAAAGCCTGCCTCAGAAACACACTTGGGTATTTCAGAGCGTTTCCTTCAACTTCTGTTATGTTGGAAACTTAAAGGAACTATTTTTAGAGATGAAAGAAGGACCACTTTGAAAAGCTCAGCTTGATTAAGAGCAGACAACACACATTTGGAGAATAAAAGGAATCTCTCACTACTTTTTTTGAAATTTTTCAGTGGCTTCACACCAGGTAGACAAATGTGGGAAGAGAGCTAAAGAGGGTTTTAAACTTAGATGTTTAGGAAGCTTTTGACAAACGCTTTGCAGTCATGCAACACTAGTGGAAAGGATCAATGAAACTAATAGTAAATTGGCTCATAACTCTGAACAATGATTTAGGGAAGGGAAACAAAGCTACTAGAAAGAGGTTTGGATAGTACAAGACAATGCTAAAAATCAAATTTCTTCATAAATAGGAAACAAATGACCAACTTTCTAAAACATAAGTAAAGTGGATTTTTGTATGAAATATAGCATATATTTACAAAAAAAACAAAATATGTATAATTTAACTGGTATGTTAATATGATAATTTTCTTTTATTTTTCAAGGTTTCAAGGTAGGGTCTTGCTCTTGTCCAGACTGACCTGGGATTCACTATGTCTCAGACTGGCCTCAAACATAGTGATCCTTATATCTCTGCCTCCTGAGTGCTGGGATTAAACAGATGTGTCACCAGACTCAGCTAATATGGTAGTTTTTAATGACCTAAGAAAATATTAATTCATGATTTACATATTCAAAAATATCAAATTAATTTTTATTGCCTATTATAAAATCAGTAGTACTGCATAAAAATGGGTCTTTTGTAAAGAAGCAAAGGAATTTGATGATAATTAAATGCTGAGGCGGTATGAATAGGTGACCCCAATATATTCAGTGTTTTATTAGCTTTTGGTTTGCATCTGCAGCCACCTTGCTGGAAGTGGTGTCACTGGGCGGATCTTAAGGTATGGTGGTGGGTTTGAGATTTCAATTTAAAGATATGCAAACTGTGCCTAGTTGGAGTTCCTGAAATGTACTGTGCTCTGCTGTGTGGCTTTTGTCTTTTAGGCTTGTGCTTCTCTCTCTCTCTCTGTTTGGTCCTGTGAAGGCAGGCCAGCTTCCTGCCATTTATGGAACTTCCCCTGGGTGTGTAAGCTTCAATAAATATCCCTTCCTCCATAACTGTGCCTGGTCTTGAAGTATATCTCAGTGAACCTGAAGCTGAAGCCAAAGAAGTGGGAAGAACAAGACAAAGGAACTCTCTTTCTAATGAAGCAGTATTACTCAAATGAACATTACAGCACTTGCCATATATAGTAAGTCCTCAAAATATTATTTAATAATAACATATGACCAAACCAAATGTATGGAATGCTTTTAAAATTAGAATAGGTCATTAAAATAAAGACATTTGTTAAAATCTTCTTACTATTTCGCTCCTTCTGTTTCGGACTAAGTAGTTATTTATAACAGGATGATTAATCTGTGGGAGACAAGAGTGCACTGGCTCTAAAAAGATCAAACAGAAGAGTCTACTCATCTGCATTTAAAAACTGTTTTACAGGAAAGGAGAGTACTCACTAGCCAGTAACCATTTCCCTCCAATTTCTTGAATCTTTAGGGTTTCAATATGTCTGCATAAATGAGTGTGGAAACTGTCACCAATGAAACTGTGTTAAGACTTGATGCTTTTGACAGGCCATGGGGAGTAGGGGGTCTCCTCCCTGAGGTCACAGGGCTTGAGGCTGAGAAGAAGCTGCCACTTTCTCAATCCCTCTGACGTCTCTAGCCATAATGACCAGCAACAGATGTGTGTACGTGTTTTTGGGCAGTCTAGCTTACAGTATCATGAATCAAATGAATTTCTGTGAGTTATAATATTTAATTATATGCATTCTTTTATCACAGAAAAAATGAAACTGTTAATGTATATCAACTGGTTCCAAAGAATAAGATTCTAACAGGAGTAGAGGTAGCACCTCAGAATTCTTACATAGTGGAAAAGAAGCATTTTGTCATTCTCCAGGACATGAGACAGTAAAATCCATTTGTATGTGTGTGATGTGGTGTGTGTGTGTGTGTGTGTGTGTGTGTGTGTAATTAAATGCTTATTTAAGGAAGTATCCCTGGTGGAATGAAATCATTGCTATGTATCCAATCTATAACTCAAGGTCTAAAAAAAGGGGGGGGGGGCACACGCATCTGGAGTTTGCAGTGGCTGGAGGCCATGGCACTCCTTTTTTCTCTCTCTCTGTCACTCTCAAATAAATAAAATGAACAAAAAAATAAAAATAAAAATCTAAGGAGGAAGCTAGCTGAGAGACCCTAGCCAGGAGAGAATTATCTGGAAAGGGAGAGGGGAGACAGAGAGTGTATCCTTCACAGAGACATCTCTAGGCCAAAAAAGCCTATAAACACACACATACACACGTGAGAAGCAAAACATAAGAACCCAGACCAGCAGAAACTCCCAAGTATACATGTTGAGGTAAAAATATGAGTACCTTTACCTTCACATAGGGAAAAAAAAAAAAAAAAAAAAAAAAAAAAAGAGTTTAGATAGTGTAGGATCCAGGACTTAAAGAAAGGTCACAAATGCAGCAGAGTGAAAAAGCCCCCACAGCCAAGATAAGTCATTGTCCAGAGGAGAAGAAATTATTTTCCCTCTTCTCAGCCAGGCTGTGACATCCAGGAAGGAGCATATCAAAGCAGGAATCAGGGCTGGAGAGATGGCTTAGCGGTTAAGCGCTTGCCTGTGAAGCCTAAGGACCCCGGTTCGAGGCTCCGTTCCCCAGGTCCCACGTTAGCCAGATGCACATGGGGGCGCACGCGTCTGGAGTTCGTTTGCAGAGGCTGGAAGCCCTGGCGCGCCCATTCTCTCTCTCTCCCTCTATCTGTCTTTCTCTCTGTCTCTGTCGCTCTCAAATAAATAAATAAAAAATTAAAAAAAAAAAAAAAGCAGGAATCAGGAGAATCTGGTGCCCGAAGAAATACAGCTGGAGTCAGGAGAATTACGACAGGTGTGGCACAGCCAGAGTTTGAAACAAAAATGCTGCATGTAAGAAAGTGAAAAAGAATCTGGAAACCAAACACGTGTAAGAAACAAGCAGGGAATAAACACCCAGGCCAATAACAAGAGCCCTCACTTATCCCAGCCAAGGGGAGGGCAACCTTACACAGTAGAGTAAAACCACTGGTCATTTAAGAGAGAGATGAGCCAAGAGAGATGGTACAGTGTCAGAACCACTATTAAGACCCAGCCATATAACTAGGAAAGACTGTCACCAGACTCAAGTGTGAATAGAAGAAACCTTATGGGGTGTGGACTCCTGGAGATGGCCCAGGAGTGGGTAGCCCACTTAGGTGTTCTTGATGAGGACAAAGGAGGGTCCTGTGGCTGAGGAACCGCTCTTACTCATCATGGATGAGACTGGGTCAGCAGCAGAATTCTACCTTTGCCAGGGCAGGCTGGGTGGCATCTTCTTGTTCTCTCTTTGGGCCTCTGTTCCTAACTAAGCTGCCTACAAAAGGTTGTCTTACTTCTGTTTCTTCATTATGGTGAAGGATTTTTTTGTGGTGGGGGTGGGGGCATCCAGGTAGGGATCCTGTAAAGATGCACAGGAGCCCAGGCCCGATTACACCAGCTTTTGGTTCCTAAAACAATTTAGCAAAGAATTTAAAGAGATGGACTCATAATGAAATGTTGTGAATTATGAGGTTTATTTTTGGGAGAACTTGGGAGCAGAGGAATGATAGCTGAAAGGCTCGAGCCAGAAGGGAATTCCCCCTTTTTCCCAGTTGGAAAGAGGATGGGGAGATGGAGAGAATCTCTACCGTCACAAAGAAATCTGGGAAAACCTCTGGAGGACACACACACACACACACAGAGCATGAAAGTTCAAGCCTCTCCCCTTTACATGGGGGGCAGGGAGGATTCACAAAACAGCAGAGACGTGATTGTAAATGGGTCATAGCTTAAAGATTGACCACACATGTAACAAAACAAGAAAGCATTCTGAAACAAAGTGCATGTAAGACAGAAGCAGGAAAATACAAAGGCAAAAGGAAGTGTCCCTTCTCTTGGCTGGAAAGGGGGAGAGAGAGATTTATACACTTGTAGAATCACAAGATGAAGGGGGCTGAAACAAAGAAGAGAGAGATTACACATGTGGTTTGGCTATTTTATGGAAATCAAACTGTCAATTATGATAGACCTCATTAATGGACTGAAATGTATAAAGGAGAGAGCAGGTTGGTTGTTGGACTTTTAATGGGACTCGGGGGGTTCAAGAAATGTTCTTAAACTTAAAATCCAAAAACTGAGTTTGTATCTGCTTTTAACAAATAATTGGAAAAATAGATTGAGAAGGATAATTCATAAACTATTAGAAGAAAAGACAGATGAGATCAACTAAGGAGCTACTGAAAGGGATACGGGCGGGACAAAATGAGCAACTCTAAGCTTTTTGCAGTCTCCCAACCCCCAACCATCAGAATCATGAACTCTGCCATTTCGCCCATGGTAGCAGGGCATTCAGAACAGCTGATCGAAACTCCGGTTCCACAGCATAACACAGAAGGGTCAAAGTGGGCACTCAGCATTGGTAAGGTTGAAAGTCACCCCAAAAGTAATGATGCTGACTGACAAAACAAAAAAAGAAGAAGAAAGAGGAGGAGAAGGAGGAGGAGAAAAGTAAAAATAAAGGGTACATCACCCTGCATTGGAAGTGCTAATATCACTTTTTCATGTCAGGGAACATTATGGGTTACATATTCATTGTTGGCTTTACCATTTTCAAATAAGCTGTATTTGGGGGTTGAATGTTGTTGCCTTTGATGCTTTTAGATTTATAGGGATTTTGTCTTTTGCTTCTCTCATTATTGGGGCAGGGTCTGATTCAGATCAAGAACCCAACTCAGAACAGAAATCTCTACCTCCCAGCTCACAACATTAAGGGTGTAGAACAGCACACACCTTTAGGGATTTGGGCTTAATATTGCTCAGTTGAAGTTTAGAATTTGGCAGTAAATTTTACAACCCAGTATACTACAATACTTGCTTAGCAAGCAAACTCAACACCGAGGATTACTTCTGCGGTTGGACTGGAGTACAAGAGCTACACTTGGCAGCTTTAACTCATACCCTGAAGGTATACAATGGTGGATCACCATATCTAAGAACATTGCCTATAAGTAGAAAATCCAAGCATCAAATCAATTCAGGATGTAAAAGTTGCTACATTATAATAAAAGAAACACAAAGAATCAAGACAATATAATCCCACCAAAAGTATACATCCATCAGAAATGATCACAATTGAGACTGTTTTTGATGAAATGCATGACAAAGATTTCAAAAACTGATTGTATCTATACTCAAAGAAATCAAAGTAGAAAGCAAAAGTATTAAAGAAGAAAACAAACTCCTGAAAGAAAAAGCAGGAAAAAAAAAAAAAGCTTAATGAAATAAGGAGGTCATTACAAGACATGAGTAAAGAAATAGAAATACTGAAGAAAAACCAGGCTGAAATCCTAGCTCTGAAGAACACAGTCAGTCAAATAAAAAAAAAAAAAAACTCTGTAGAAAGTCTCACCAGTAGAATGTATGAAGGGGAGAAGATAATATGTAAACTACAAGACCAGCTGGCAGACCTAATACAATCCAACAAAGAGAAAGACAAGCTAAAAGGAAGGTATAAATGGGAATTTCAAGATCTCCAGAACACTATGAAAAGATCAAACATAAGAATTCAACATACAGTAGAAGGAGAAGAATTTCAATCCAGAGGCTTAGTAGGTGTTTTCAACAAAATCATAGAAGAAAAATTTACCTCAGTTAGGGAAGAAATGCCAATGGACCTACAAGAAGCTTTTAGAACACCAAACAGACAACACCTGGAAAGAACTTCTCCTCGCCATGTTATAATTAAACTACTAAACAATCAATGCAAAGAAAATATATTGAAAGCAGTTTGAGAGAAAAAGAAAGTCACTAACAAAGGCAAGCCCATCAGAATAACATCAGATTACTAAACACAGACTTTAAAGGTCAGAAGGTCTTGGAATGTTGTATTCCAAGTTCTGAAAGATAACAACTATCAACCAACATTACTTTATCCTCCAAAGCTATCTATCCAAATTGATGGAGAAATAAGGGCATTCCAAAATGAAAGCAGGATAAAGAATTTATGAAAATTAAAGAAGCTCTACAGAAAATACATGAAAGAATCCTTCCCACTAAAGAGAAAGCAAAACACACATAGGATGAAATAGGAAAAAAAATAAACCATATTTAAATACCACTTAAAACAAACAAACAAAGTGAAAACATGAAGCACTACACAATAAGAAGAATGGTGAGAATAAAGGAATTCCTTTCCATAATAACTCTTAATGTCAATAGCCTCAATGTCCCATCCAAAAGACACAGGCTTGCAGACTAGATAAAAAGGTAGGATCCTGCCTTTTGTTGCCTCCAGGAAACTCATCTCTCAATAAAAGATGGACTCTGTCTTAGGGAGAAAGGATGGAAAATGGCATTTCAAGCAAATGGGCATAAGAAACAAGCAGGGGTTACTATCCTAATATCTTACAGGATAGACTTCAAACCAACATTAGTGAGGAAAGATAAAGAAGGTGATTTTATACTGACTAAAGGAACATTCCAATAGGAGGACATTATAATCCTAAACATATTTGCACCTAACATGGGGGCTCCAAATTTCATTAAACAAGCACTATTAGATTTAGGTCACAGATAACACCAAACACAATTTTAGTGGGTGACTTTAATACCCAGCTCTCATCAATTGACTGGTCATCCCAGCAAAAAATAAAATGAGAGACAACTGTATTAAATGATATCATGGAACAAATGGACTAAACAGATATCTACAAACATTCCATCCAAATGCTTCAGAATATACTTTTTTTTTTTTTTTTTTTTTTTTTTTTTAGGCAGCACATGGAACATTCTCTAAAATAGACCATACATTTGGACAAAAAGAAATCTCAACAAGTACAGGAAAACTGAAATTATCACTTGTACTCTATCTGACCACAATGGGAATAAACTGAAAACCAGCAACAAGAACAACTGCAGAGCATATAAAAGTTCATGGACACTAAACAGTACACTATTGAATGATGAAGGGGTCATTGAAAAAAATCAAAAAGAAATCAATAAATTCATAGAATCAAATGATTATGAGAATACAACATACCAAATCCTTTGGGACACCATCCTAAGAGGTAAATTATATAGCTCTAAGTGCCTAAATAAAGAAATTAGACAGCTGGGTGTGGTGGTGCATGCCTTTAATCCCAGCATTTGGGAGGCAGAGGTAAGAGGATTGATATGCTTTCAAGGCCACAAAAAAAAAAAAAAATTAGAGAGTTCACAAGTAAACAAATTGATACTTCACCTTACAGTCTTGGAGAAAGAAGAACAAGGCAAACCAAAGATTAGTAGATGGGAAGAAATAATAAATATTAGGACAGAAATTAATGAAATGGAAACAAGAAAAACAATCCAAAGAATCAATGAAACAAAGAGTTGGTTCTTTTTTTTTTCATTTTTTGTTTATTTTTATTTATTTATTTGAGAGCGACAGAGAGAGAAAGAGGCAGAGAGAGAGAGAGAGAAAAGTGCCGGGACTTCCAGCCACTGCAAAAGAACTCCAGACACGTGTGCCCCCTTGTGCATCTGGCTAACGTGGGTCCTGGAGAATTGAGCCTTGAAACGGAGTCCTTAGGCTTCATAGGCAAGCACTTAATCACTAAGCTATCTCTCTAGCCCAGGTTCCTTTTTTTTTTTTTTTTCTTTTTGTTTGTTTTAATTTTCAAGGTAGGGACTTGCTTTAGCCAAGGCTGACCTGGAACTTGCTATGTAGTCTAAGTGTGACCTTGAAAGAATTGGTTCTTTGAAAAGATAAACAAGATTGATAAACATTTAGCAAATATAACCAGGGAAAAAAGAGAAGACACAAAAATTAATAAAATTAGAGATGAAAAATTCATGACTACAACATATGCCAAAAAATTTAGAAAATTTTAAGGACATACTTTAAGAATATATATGCCTCTAAGTTTGAAAATCTGAAAGAAATGATGACTTTTTTTATTCATATGAGCTACCTAAATTAAATCAAGATGAGATAAATGACTTAAATAGACCTATAACAGGTACAGAGATCCAAGCAGTTTAAAAAAATCCAAAATGTCATTTGGAAGCTCAAAAATCCTCAAATAGCCAAAACAATTTTAGGCAACAAAAATGAGGCTGGTGGTATCACCATATCTGTTTAAGCTATATTACAGATCCATGGTAACAAAAACAGCATTGTATTGGCATACAGACAAACACGTAGATCAATGGAATAGAAGTACCCAGATGTTAATCCATGCAGCTCCAGCCATCTGGTTGTGAAAAATTGCCCAAAATATACATCAGAGCAAAGATAGCCTCTTCATCAAGTGGTGTTGGGAATACTGGATAAGTATATCTAGAAGGAGCAAAATAGATCCTTGTCTCTCTCCATGCACAAGAATCAAATCCAAGTGGATCAGACACCTTAATATCAGCTGAAACTCCAAAATTGCTAGATGAAAAGGTACGGGAAACCCTTCAGTATATTTTCATAGGTAATGACTTTCTGAATATAAACTCAATTGCTCAGAAATAGTATCACTAATCAACCACTGGGTTCTCATGAAATTACAAAGCTTGTATGCAGCAAAGGACACTGAATAAAACAAAGAGACAACCTACAGAATGGGAGAAAAAATCTTTGCCAGCTACACATCTAACAGATGAATAATATCTAGACTATACAAAAAACTCAAAAAACAGAACAATAAGAACTCAAACAAGCAATTAAAAATGGACTATGGAACTAAATAGAGACTTCTCATGGGAAGCAATATAGATGGTATATAAACATCTCAAAAGGTTCTACATCCTTAGCCATCAGGGAAATGCAAATTAAAACTACTTTTAGATTCTATCTAACTCCTGTCAGAATGGGTGCCATCAAGAAAACAAATGACAATAAATGTTGGTGAGGATACATAAAAAGGGGAACCCTTCTACACTGATGGTTGGAATGTAATATGGCACAACCATTGTGGAAATCAATGTGGAGGTTCTTGAGACAGCTAAAAATAGAGTTACCATATGATCCAGTTTTAGCATTTCTAGGCATATATCCTAATGAACATCTCACTACCTTAGAGAGACTTGTACAATTATGTTTATTGCTACTCTATTCATAATTGCTAGGAAATAGAAACAGCCTAGATGTCCCTCAACAGATGAATAAATAATAAGGATGAGGTACGTCTACACAATGGGATTCTATTCAGCATTAAAGAAAAATGAAATTATGAAACTTTCAGTGAAATGGATGGATCTGGGAAGATTATATTAACTGAAGTAACCCAGGCTCAGAAAACCAAATGTCACATATTCTCGCTCATATGTGTATGGATCCTAGCTACAAACTTCTGTGTGAACTGGAACCAAAAATATGCAGCAAAGGCCAGTAAGCTAGAAAAAAGCTCTAAGAGAAGGAGAAGATGGAAGGAATTAAGGTGATGGCAATATATATATATATATATATATATATATATATATATATCCATATATGTATGTAAAATATATATATATATATATATATATATATATATATATATATATGTGTGTGTGTGTGTGTGTGTGTGTGTGTGTGTGTGTGTGTAAAAGAACAGATTCAGGGAGGGGAAAGGCCTAAGTGAGGCCAGGAGAAGAGATTGTCTAAAAGAAGTTGGGGGAGTAGAAATCAAAATTCAAGATATTCTGAATAAGACATATGAAAACCTACCTTCTTTTGAATAACGGCACATTCAGAAGCCATAGATTGTTATTAGAAATTTTCAGTGCCAGGGATGGGATACCTAACAGTGAGCTCTTGGCCAGGGAGCTCCCTATTGCCTGTAAAACATTACAGGCTATTGCCAAGGTCCTTGGTTTCCCATGAGAAAGGGATGGTAAGACCATATTGATGAATACTTCACATGCCTGAGTGGCAAAGTCACTGAGAAATCAAGCTGGTGTTTAGCAGAAAAACTTCCCCTGTAGACTAGACGACTGAAAGCTGGAAAAAGCTGCTCTGTATATAGCCCTATTGGAGACAGAAGTCATCAGTGTTGGAAACAGTGGACACTGGAAGCCTCAAGTTTAACCAGACAAGCCAAATGAGTGAATGAATGCAAAAGTTGCATGTGTGCTATGAGGGGAACTGCCTGCTTGCTCTCTAATTGGACTGAAGGCCTGCTCTGTGGAAGGGAATACATGTCTGGTAGTGAAAAACCTAATAAAAAGCCTATGGCAGAGCCAGGCATGATGGCGCATGCCTTTAATCCCAGCCACTCGGAAGGCAGAGGTAGCAGGATTGCCGTGAGTTCGAGACCACCCTGAGACTCTATAGTGAATTCCAGGTCAGCCTGGGCTAGAGTGAGACCCTACCTCAAGAAACCAAAAAAAAATAAAAATAAAAATAATAAATAAAATAAAAAATAAAAAGCCTATGGCAGGGGATGTCATGATCCTTAAGGTTATAAATCCTATTCTTGTCTGGATAAATGTAAATATTATTCTCACTAAACTGCCCTGAAAGCACTGCACTGAATGTTCATATTAATATATTAATGCTACTCTCACTTCTGGTTAGAGAAGCTTCTCTTTTCAGATGGCAGTGACCACTGGAATGCCCAAAAGGCAACATAGTACTGAGAAGAATGGGCAGAGGAGTTTCCAGCACTGAAACATCTTTATCACACCCTCCAAGGCTCAGGATCCATTGCAGAAGAGGAGGGCAGAAAGGATGTAAGAGCCAAAGGAAGGATAACACGCCTTACAATGCAACTTTCCAGACAGAAATTGGCCACAATATCCATGACTTCTTAGTGCCTAGCAATACCTACATTAGACCCTCATAATAGGAGAAAAAAAATGATGACATTAACTTGATAGATAGACTAATGGAGAGAGGGAGGAAATATTATGGAGAGCAGAGTCGTGAAGGGGAAAGTGGGGGAGGGGAGGGAAATATCATGGTTTATAGTTTGAGAGTATAGAAGTTGTCAATAATTATTAAAATTTAAAACTGTGTGTGGTGGCACATGCGTTTAATCCCAGCCCTCGGGAGGCAGAGGTAGGAGGATCTACTTGAGTTCGAGGCCATCCTGAGAGTACAGAGTGAATTCCAGGTCATCCTGGGGTAGATTGAGACCTTACCTCAACAAACAAACAACAAAAAAAAAATGACCATAATAATAGTAAAAACAAAATATCGCAATGCTGTTTGGACCTAAGAACTGAGAAATTGAACGATTAACAGCCAACGAGCTAGGAAAGAATTTGTCAGGTGGACCCTGGTCATTGTCTATTTATTTGGCCTCAGGAAGGGTAATCCAACTGGGCAGGGTACCAGAGAGAAAGCTGATTGGATGAGGCTGTGGCAAACACCAAATTCCAGTTCTGCTACTGCAACATGGTGACTGTTTAATGTCCATGGAAGGAATGAGGAGCCACTAGTGCTCCAAGCAACAGATAGAAATCAATTTATGTTTTATCTCATGAGCCTTTCCCTGACTACCTGTCTACCTTGGCTCTGGAGGGACAAACACACCTAAGTGTGCTGACCTGGGGATTAAGAAGGAAGCTGTCGCCTAGGAGTGTAGCTTGCAGCCATCTTGGATGAGAATGGATCAGCTATGGGATCTAGTCCTGCCAGGACAAGCAAGTTACCATCCATGCTCTCTTTTACAGTCAGCTTCATATTGCTGGGATGAATGTCCAAACCAGGCAACTTTATGCGAGGAAGAAATTTGTTTGAAGCTTACAGATCCAGGGGAAGTCCCCAAATGGTGAAGAAACTGAACCCCTTTCATATGTTCATAAAGAGACGGATACAACCACCAGAACCACATTGCAAGCACACTCCAGGAAACCCAGGCAGAGCTCATGCATTCTACATAACTTTAACTAGAATTTCAGACCCAGCCCCACTTCTTAGGCCTGGACCTAGAATAGACACACAGTGACACCAAGTTACAAGCATGAATAAATCTCCTGAATCAATTGGAGGTCATCTATTCAAACTACCACACTCTCCTAGGACTTTTGTCTCTGGCTGACTGAATATAAAAAGCTATTGTGGAAAACATTCCATATGCCTTGCCTTCTGACTCCTAAAAGAACTCTCTATAGCAGGTCCTTATTTTCAACATGAAAAACCTGTGAAGATGAGCTAATAAGGTTTATAGCTCACTTCATTTCTTTCTAATTATGAGTCCATGTTGTTACACTCTGTGTTACACTGCCACTGAATTCTTTGTTGAGTCAGAGTAAATGATCACAGACAGCATACCAGCTATACATGTACAGGAATAAATTATATATTTTGAATAACTATTAAAATAGCACAGGTGCAGAAACATTGGCTACAACTAGCATTAAATGTATTTCAACTACAGAAATATCAGAGAAATTCAGAAAAACTTACAAAGCGTAATTATTATGTCGTTGCAAACTTAGAAATAATGGAAGTGTAATGTCATATTTCATGGAAATCTAAGAAAATTGAACTTTATTACCAAATATAAAGTTTATTTATTTTGGACTGATATTATACATTCTTTTTAATTTTTTTACAAGTATGCTTTATTTTTATTTATTTATCTATTACAGTCAGAAGGAGGGTGAGAGAGAGAGAAAGAAATGATGGGCATGCCAGGGCCTCTAACCACTGCAAATGAGCTCCAGATGCATGTGCCACTATGTGCATCTATCTTATGTGGGTTCTGGAGTGTTGAACCTAGGTCCTTAGCTTTGCAGGCCAGTGCCTTATCTGCTAAGCCATGTCTCCAGCCCAATTTTATTTTTTTAATTGACAATTTCCATAATTGTAAACAATATCCCATTATAATTCCCTCCCTCCTATCACCTCCCCCTTTGAAACTCCACTCTCCATCATATCCTCTCCCCTTCTCAATCAGTCTCTCTTTTGTTTTGATGTCATGATCTTTTCTTCTTATTATGATGGTCTTCTGTAGGTAGTTTCAGTCACTGTGAGGTCATGGATATCCAGGTCATTTTGTTACCCTTCCTTTGGCTCTTACATACTTTCTGCCACCTCTTCCACAATGGACCCTGAGCCTTGTAAGGTAAGATAGAGATATTTCAGAGTTGAGTGCTCCTCTGTCACTTCTTCTCACCACCATGGTGCCGTCTGAGTCATCTCAAGGTCACTGTCATCTGAAAAGAGTAGCTTCTCTAACCAAAAGTGAAAATAGCATTAATATATGGGTATGAACATTAAGAGAAGTACTTACTGGCAGCTTGATGAGCATAGTATATACATCTAGACAGACACCAACAGACATTACACCCCTAGAGCTCATGACTATCCCTGTTGTAGGTTTTCAGTATCAGGGATGTATTCCCTCCCATGGAGTAGGCCTCTAGTCAAATTAGAGGGCAGTTGGTTTCACCCATAACAGGCATGCCATCATTGCACCCTTTGCCTCCTTTGGGCTGGCTGGACAAATTTAAGGCTTTCATTGTTCACTGTTGAGTATCTTCAATGCTGAATTCTCTCTCTCCCTGCATGCAATGTGGCTTTTTCCAGCTTTCTGTCAGCTGGTCTACATGGAAGAGGTTTTCAGCTCAGCTTCAGCCTTATTTTTGTTGCTGAAAATTGTTTCAGATAGTCAAGTTTCTTTTGTGTTTCCAGTTGAATCTGTGGATTGTTTTTCTATTTTGATGAAGAACGCAATTAGAATTTTGATGGGGATTGCATTGATTTTGAAGATTGCTTTTGGCACAATTGGCATTTTCACAATATTTCTTCTTCCTATCCAAGAACAAGGGATATCTTTCCATTTCCTATCATCTTCTGCAATTTCTCATTTGAATGTTTTAAAGTTTTCATTATAGAGATCATCCACTTCCTTGATTAGGTTTATTCAAAGGTACTTTATTTATTTTGTTTATTTATTTATTTTTTCTGATGCAACTGTGAATGGGAGTAATTATCTGATTTCATCCTCTATGTGTTTGTTAATAGCATATAGGAAGGTTACTGATTTCTCTGTGTTTATTTTGTATCCTGCCACATTATTAAAAGTGATTATCAGGGCTAAAATTTGCTGGTAGAGTCTTTAGGGTCCTGTATGTATAAAATAATGTCATCTTTGCCAGGCATGGTGGTGCATGCCTTTAATCCCAGCACTTTGGAAGCAGAGGTAGGAGGATCTCCGTGAGTTCAAGGCCACCCTGAGAGTACATAGTGAATTCCAGGTCAGCCTGGGCTAGAGTGAGACTACCTCAAAAAAACAAAACAAAACAAAAAAAGTCATCTGCAAATAATGATAATTTGATTTCTCCCTTTCCAATTTGCATCCCTTTTATGTGTCTCTTGCCTTATTGCTAGGGCTAAAAGTTCCAGTACTATATTAAATAAAAGTGAGTATAGTGATGTCTTGTTCCTGATTTTAGGGGAAAAGTTTTTCTGCAATTAGTATTATGTTGGCTGTAGGTTTGTCATAAATAACCTTTATTATATTAAGATATGTTCCTTCTATTCCTAGTCTTTCTGGGACTTTTGTCATGAAGGGATGGTAAATTTTGTCAAATGCTTTCTCTGTATCTAGTGAGATGATAATCTGATGTTTGTCCTTTAGTCCATTTATATTATGTATTATATTTATTGATTTGTGTATGTTGAGCCATCCCTGTATCTCTGGGATAAAGCCTACTTGATCGGGGTGAACGGTCTTTCTGATATATTCTTGTATTCTGTTTGCCAATATTTTGTTGAGAATTTTTATATCTATATTCATGAGGGAGATTGCTCTGTAATTTTCTTTTTTTGTTCTATCTTTGGTTTTGGGATCAGGGTAATGCTGTTTTCATAAAATATGTTTGGTAGGATTCCTTATTTTTCTAATTTATGGAGAAGTTTAAGAAGCATCCTTGTTAGTTCTTCCATGAAGGTCTGATAAAATTTACCGGTGAATCCATCTGGGCCTGGCCTCTTTTAGTTAGGAGATTTTTTTTTTTTTAATTATTTATTTATTTGAGAGCGACAGACATAGAGAGAAAGACAGATAGAGGGAGAGAGAGAACAGGCGCGCCAGGGCTTCCAGCCTCTGCAAACGAACTCCAGACGCGTGCGCCCCCTTGTGCATCTGGCTAACGTGGGACCTGGGGAACTGAGCCTCGAACCGGGATCCTTAGGCTTCACAGGCAAGCGCTTAACTGCTAAGCCATCTCTCCAGCCCTAGTTAGGAGATTTTTGATAACTGCTTGGATCTCCATACTTCTTATAGATCTATTTAAGTGGTTAATGTCATCTTGATTTAATTTTGGTAGGTCATATAAATCAAGGAAATCATCCATTTCTTTCTGGTTTTCAAACTTAGTAGAGTATATGTTCTTATAGTAAGTCCCTGTGATTTTTTTGTATTTCTTTGGTATCTGTCATGATGGTGCCTTTCTCACCTCTAATTTTATTCATTTGTGTCTCTTCTCTCTTTCTTTTGTTCATTTTCACTAAGGGTTTGTTAATCTTGTTTATCCTTTCAAAGAACCAACTCATTGGACTGTTGTTTTGTTTGTTTGTTTCTGTTTCATTAATTTCTGCCCTAACCTTTATTATTTATTCCCATCTTTGGTTTTTTGGTTTGCCTTGTTCTTCTTTATCCAAGGTTTTAAGGTGAAACATTAAGTTGTTTACTTGTGACCTTTCTAATTTCTTAATATAGGCACTTAAAGCTATAAATTTCCCTCTTAGGACTGCCTTCATTGTATCCCAAAGATTTTTGTATGTTGTGTTCTCATTATCATTTGTTTATATGATTTTTTTTATTTCCTTCTTGATTTTTTTAATGACCCATTCATCATTTTGTAGTGTATTGTTTAGTTTCCATGATTTTGGTATGCTCTATAGCTTTTTTTGCTATTGATTTGTAGCTTAATACCATTGTGATCAGATAGAATGCAAGGAACTATTTCAATTTTCCTGTATTTTTTAACATTTGCTTTGTGTCCTAATAAATGTTGTCTTTTATAGAATGTTCCATGTTCTGCTGAAGAGAATGTGTATTCTGTAGCATTTGGATGAAATATCCTGTATATATCTTTTAGGCCCATTTGTTCTGTGACCACATTTAATCCAGATGCATCTCTGTTTATTTTTTTTTTCTGGATGACCTGCCAATTGATGAGAGTGGGGTGTCAAAGTCACCCACTACAACTACTTTTGGTGTTATCTGTGACCTTAGTTGTAATACTGCTAGCTTGATTTTCTAATTATCTACAGTATTATTAGATGTAGCTATCAATATCATATATGTATGTATGTATGTGTGTGTGCATATATATATATATCTTCAGGGTAGGAGCTTAATGTGCTAGGTGTGGCTCTTAAGACTCTCAGAGTAACCACAAAAGTGACCCTAGGTGTTGGGTTTGCCTGCTATGAGAAGTATTCAAGTAGGATGACTGGAACAAAATACAGACAGATTCTAACATTTAACTAAAAAATGTACACAGTCAATAAGAAATAGCACAGAGTATATGTGCAAGAGTAAGTATTATGACAACCAGATCCTCTAACAAAATCAGTCCCTAAGGAAATGTGTTGCCCCACACCCTTAATCTGGTCAACAGGAAGGCTAAGATTTCTGGTCTGTAGATGATTCCAAGCTAGCTTGTTACCATGTGAGACCCTTCCCCAAAAAAATGACAAAGGAGGAAACAAAGGCACCATAAATCAGGGGGCAACAAATTACAAGCCCAAAATATAGATTATTTTTAAATGGCAAATCTGACCACCCATCAGATTTAACATATAACATATCCTAACATAGATGGTACAATTAGCAGTTCAGATACAAGCATATATACCAGGGTTATCTGGTGGGTATTGACCTGGTGTAATCTCAGTTACCTTTTGGGATGGCTTTGGTCTCAATTATACTGTGTGCCCACTAGGGTCCCTCTTTGCTGCGTGGTGGGCTCAGGTAGACAGGCTTAGTTGGTGGGTCTCTGCTCTGATCACCTGTGCTGGGTGTTGTGTAGGTGAGCTCCCTTCCCCAAGCCTCTGGTGCTTGCTGGCCTGTGGTTGTGCTGACAGTGGGAGAAGGGTGGCTTGGACGGTGGCTGAAGTTCTCCCGCTGGTCCTTGTAATCCTTTTCCTCAGGAGCCACTCTGTTGGTCCTGCCATCCTCCCTTCAGATTTCTTGAGTTTGTGAGGAGGCCCATGGGACTGTAAAAATCCCTTTACCTGGCTCTTCCTGCAGCTCAGCCTGAGTCTTGCAGCTGTGGCCCTGAGGACCTGGTGTGGCCGCTACTAAAGCCACTTCTGCCTGCTTCTGTGGTCCTCTAGATTCTCTGAATTTCTCCTACTTCTCTGATGCAGTTGATAATATCCAATACACCTCACTTTTTAGTAAAAGAGTATATGTTGCTGTTGTTAATTTAATTTAATTAATTAATTAATTTTGGCTTTTTCTCCTCTAGGCTGCTTTGGCGTGCTTCCTACATTGCCGTCTTAGCCAAGATTATATACTCTTGTTTCCATTTTCCTTCTATTACAAAAAATAAAAATAAATAAATAAACTTCATCTCTGACACTTATTATACTTTTTTTAACAGACTCCAGACCTGTGTGCCCCTTGTGCATACGTGTGACATTGCACACTTGCATCACTGTGTGTTTGGCTATGTGGGACCTGGGGATTCAAGCATGAGTTCTTAGGTTTTGTAGGTAAGTGCCTTAACTAATAAGTCAGTTCTGCAGCTTGAAAGGGAACAACTTTACAATATTATGGCTTTACAGTCAGAATTCATGGGATTAACATGAAAATGTAGGCAAGCTGTATTTCTCCTGGATGCTCCCACAGAAGTCCTATTCTGGTGGCTCCTAATTTGCAGTTTGGTCTGTAGGCTTTCCATGACTTTCTGAAGCTCCCTACTCCTGTCTTCTCCTTCCAAAGCCAGAAGCCACGACCTGTTATCTATTCATTATTCTCTTTCCCCTTACTTCCCTTTTAATGATGTTTCCACTTTCAAAAACCTGTCTGTTGACCCTACTCATAAAATTCAGAATAAAATCAACATTTTAATAGTAGAACAGTGCATTTAAATTTTCTTTGACGTGAATGAAAATACCAAATGGTTTGGCTATAGATACTTGGGACACATATTACTCACATGTGTATATCTGTCCTTCTCAACATTTGTGTCCAGTCTGAAAGGCAGAAGTGGAGGCAATATGAACCTGAAGTCACTAATTATGAGTCTGCAGCAATAGTCCATAAAAGATGAAGGTAACTGTTCCACAGATTATAAATCAGAAAATATCACATGAGTTTTAAAAGAGAAGGCAAAGTTTTTACTCAGATTCCCTAAATGTATTTCATACACTTGAGTCATGGATAAAGGATTTGAGACTTGCCGGATAATAATAGGTCTCAGGTTTATTGGATGATTAGGAAAGGTTCAGAGTGACAGAACAAAGGAAGTGATATAAATTTCAAGGAAATCCGGATTTGATAGTACACACCTTTAATCCCAGAACTCGAGAGACAGAGGTAGGAGGATCTCCATGAGTTTGAGGCCAACCTAAAACTACATAGAGAATTCCAGTTCAGCCTGGACCAGAGTGAGAGCCTACCTTAAAAAAAAATAGAAAGAAAATGAAAAAGAAAAAAAGAAAACATACAAAAACATCTCAAGGAAGACAAAGGGAGAAAATTTCTTAAAAGAAGGCTCTTTTATCAGTTACATTGTATTGGTGCTTTCCTATAAACCAAATATAATGTTAGATAGTAGTTACAAAATGTGGACAGACTTCAAAGCTCTATTTAATGGATTGCTGAGAGAATGTAGAACTATTTTACATGAAAATTGAGAGCTGAGCTGGTTGTACTTATAGGATAGTTTAAGAGTACAGAGTTATAAATCTGCTGACCAGATTGCAGAGAATGTTCGTTATTTTTATTTTTTATCGCCTATGTGTGGTGATGGTGGTGGTGGTGAGTGTGTGCATGTGAGCATACATGCAGCCTAAGGGTGTGTGCCTTTGTGGCAACCCTATGCTTGCTGCTTATAAGCAATGGCCAGTGTCTCATTGCATTGCTCTTCTACCAGGTCTTATTTTGAGCCAGAGTCCCTTTATACTAATTCCAGAACTTATGTGGCTCCACTGATTCTCAGGTCTGTATCCCCTTGTGGTCATGCCCTGTTATTTTATGTGAGGATCCATAGAGTTGAACTCAGGCAAATCCCAAAGCCCCCAATGCTTACACAGGAATCACATTTAACCTGAGCATTCAACGTGACTTTTCAAATATACTAACATGTATTTAAGTTAAAGGAGAAAATAGGGCTGGAATGACAGCTTTGAGTTGAGGTGCTTGCTTGTGAAGTCTAAGGACCCAAGTTTGATTCCCTGATACCCAAGTAAGCACCTATTGTCTCTCTTTCATCTGCTTCTCTCTCAAATAGGTAAATAAATAGAAACATTTTTAAAAAATAAGGAAATAATTTTACAAAATGGGATTGGTGTTGACAAACTCATGAAAGAAGTTCAATTAAATTAAAACTTCTAGAAATTACGTTTTCATATATGCAAATGTAGACCTCTATACTAGTCATAATTGAACATATATAATGTAATATTTTATATATACATTATACAGACAAACATACACCCATGTATATATGTTCTTGAACATACGTAACATATAAAGAAAGGTCTCTGATAAAGAAAGGAAATTTAATAACTCAAGTTCTGGAGATGTAGATGCCCGGAACCAGCCTCTGATTTTCTCTGGAGAGGTGTCAACAATGACTAGTATCGTGATGTTTTAAGCTACAATAAAGACCACTTGGACAAACAAGAAGAGTGAGCAAGAGGATGGGCCAGAATTTCTCTTTTTACAACAATTTTCTATGGAATCCCATGAGAAACATACTAATCCCCTCAAAAGTCAGCACTCCTAACAACCTAGAGTACACTGATTGGGATCCACCTCTGTATGCCCCACCATCGCAATATTGCCACAAAGTGGATTAAACCTCCAGCACATCAAATCTTGTGGAGGATATCAAAGCCATTTTCATACTAATCTCAGTGTAGGAACTGACAGTCTTAGAACTAAAAAGCTTTAGTCCAACTTTGCAGGACAGAAAACAACTGACAGGAAATAGTTGGTATGAAGCAGACTACTACATCTGCTGTGTATAGATGGCTTTCAAGAGGCCACCACAGTGAGCATAGAGATAAAACTTAAGAGGCTCTTTGGTGTGTTTTTTTTTTTTGTTATTTATTTATTTACTTATTTAGTTTTCCCAGGAGGGTCTCCCTGTATCCCAGGCTGACATGGAATTCACTATGTAATCTCAGGGTGGCCTTGAACTCATGGTGATTCTCCTACTTCTGCCTCCTGAGTGGTGAGGTTAACATGTGCCACCACACAAGGCTTTTTAAAGGGTTTTTTGTATCACATGGGTTCAATACCAGTAGAGCCTCCAAAATACAGAATAAGAAACTTACTATACAAAATTAAGAGGATGTGATTAATTTTATTTGGAAAAAGGGGAAATAGCAACTCCTAATACTTTCAATTTTCTGAATTGGGTATCAGGTGGAAGACATTAAAGTTAAATTAAAAAGGAATGATGGATGAAGTCAAGATTATTATGGAGTGATAATGAGATCATTTGTACAAATGTTGAATTCATCATTACTGTGAAAAGACAAGTTAGTGATGTCGAGCAAACATGGAGACATCAGTTTTAAGCAAGAAACTACATATGAAGACAGTAATAAATGAGATCACACAGAATATATGAACTGAGGGGAAATAATGTGACAAATATTGAAAAATCTGTTGGATACAAGCATAGAAATAACTTTAGTAGTAAAAGAAAGCTAAGGAAGGGGAGGATGTAAGCAATGAAAGAATGTCAGTATGAAGTTTTATGAAGAAAGGCCTGTTAATAAAGAGTTTCACAAGGAAAGAATGGATCGGCAGTTATACAGTGTCACAAGTGCATCTCTGCAACCCTATGACTCCTCTTGGAACCTGAGTCAAACAAAAGTATGTAAAATTAACAGTAAAACAAATTTTAAAAATAATAACAAATAAATTCTGAAAACAATATGTTGACTTATATTCTAGTTACAATAAGCAAGCAGTAGGTTTTTCAAAGACAAGTATCAAATATGCACATCTTTCGCGAATCTTGTATGAGAAAAAAAAAAATATATATAGGACCCAAAAGGTCTGATCGAGTGTTTTCAGTAAGGAAGTAAATGAGGCAAAGACAGTGGGGGTCTTTTACCTAGATCTCAGCAAGACATTTGATAAATTGGTATATAAAATGCAACTAAGGAGAAACCAAGAATTTCAATCAATGCTATAACAAGCTAGCAAAGATCGTGGGTGGGTGGAAAGATTTGTAGAGAGTAGTGGTAAGCTGCCTTTGGAGAAGAAAACAGTAGGACTCCATTGAGCTCTTCGCTATTTTCCATTGCATTTAATACCTGTAAAACAATTGTCAGATAAAAACCACAATCAATGCTGCACTAATTTGAGCTTTGTGGGCTGCATTCACAGCTGTGATTGACTGTTTAAATTAATTCCAATTAGCATAACTGTTCGTCTTAAATTCTATAACTGTGCTTTTTATTTTAAATATCATTATGATAGCCCATAGTTGTTCTCTTTTAGTAAACAGCTTGAGAACAATGGTGTGCTTGTGAAGAGTATAGAACATTGTCTGAGCAGGGCTGTGACTTCCTAGGAACAGGTAAAAATACTCTGGCAGAAACAGACCTCTTTAGCCAAAAAAAAAAAAAAAAAAAAAAAAAAGGCTCTTGTGATTGGACAACTAGAAATGGGCCCAGGAAAATCTGGGGAAGGTTAATTCAGGTCAATTTTTGTAGCACAAGATAAGAGGTAAAAACTTTGGATTTTTATGAAAAGGTTTTAAAACAGTGATATAATATGAATAATAACATTAAATGCTACACTTCGACAACTGTGTGGCAAACAATCTCTATATGTAAAAGAGTAAAACAGGGAGTTCAGGGCAGGCATTAAAACTTAAACTGTTGGTGGATTTTGTCAACATTATCTTTCAAGTACCTCTTTTATTTCTTTTTTAATATTTATTTTAATTAAGATACCAAGGATTAGCTTTCATAGGGCTGCATTGAAAATTCTGTTGCTTATTTGTCTATGAAACCACTAACTAAGAATATTATATCACTTCCACTGTCACATGGGATCCCACCCTGGGACAGGACTCCCACGACTAGACGGCAGGAAGCTCTATGTAATAGGGCTGACACAACTCTCCGTCCTCCTTGTTAGAGACAGAAAATGCACTTTGCTTCACAACGCGAACAGTCTTCTCTGGGTAGAGAATGGAAAGTCTATACCTCACCACCCACAAGTTTGAACATCAGTGGGGTATCAGAGAGTGGAGTGTGAAGTCGAGTCTAGTAGGACAAAGACTGAAAAATGCTTAATGATCTCAGTGACAAGGACAACTTTACTGACTGTGTGTGCTCATGTGCCAGCGCATGCAGGTGGGAGCCAGAGGTTAACATGGAGTTTCCTCACGGGCTATCCACCTGAGCCAAGGTTGCTTGCTGGGTTGAAATTTGTCAGGGTGGTTAGCCTGATTTTTTAGAGCAACCTCAGTTATCCGCCTGTCCCTGCCTTTGCAGGCTGAGACTACAAACAAGTCAACATGCTTCAATTTTTCTTTCCCTATTTTCTCCTTTAAAAAAAAATTATTTTAGAGAGAGAGAGAGAGAGAGAGAATTGGTCCATGGCCTGAGCCCCTGCAACCGACCTCCAGATGCACGAGCCACCTAGTGGGTATGTGAGACCTTGCGCTTTGCCGCACCTTTGTGCTTCTGGGTGGGATGGGATCTTCAGAGTTGAACATGTCTCCTTAGGCTTTGCAGGCAAGCACATTAACTGCTAATCCATCTCTCTAGCCTTTATCCTCCTCTTCCACCTCCACCTTTTCCTCCTCTTTCTTCTTCATCATAGGTTCTAAGATTCTCATGTTTGTGAGGCAAGCACTTTACCAACTGAGCTATCTTCTCAGCCCATCCTTCATGGCCTTGATCACAATGTTATAAAACTATAAGATATGACCGGCAGCAGGCCACAGTGAATTTTGAATACGATTTGGTGTGCAAAAATAGATATTGTAATTGGGGACTTCTCATTTTCTCTGTGATATGGGTGAAGAGAAAAACTAATTTACACAGGAAAGACTTGGAGTACAGAAGCAATGAGAAACAAAGAACAATGGATTCAAAAGGAACAGCCTTCTATGGTGTTTGAATGCAATATTCACCACACTTGGGCCACATTTGGTTAAGTCCTGTGGGGTTGGAGCCTATCTCTGCATAAACTGAATACATCATTTGGTAAACTTTTCCCTTAATGCTTAATCAGGTAAATTAGGACAGCTATTTGTGAACTGCTCTTTCTTTCAGATCCACACTGTGTCATTGATTTTCTCAGTCCTTATTATGTCATATAAAATATAATCACCTGGAGTCAATCCAAACTGGATTTCTTCTCTTACTCCAGGATTTAGATTGTTTTTCATTCTGATAATTGCAACTTCATTACAAGTCAGAATCATTTAACCTATAACAATGGGCAACTTTCTTTGTAAAATGGCCAATATTAAGTATTCTATGGTTTCATATTCATATGGCCAGTTGAATCTATTAGCTTCTATTATCACAACATAATGAAGTTATAGACATTAAATGTTAATGGGAAGGGTGGAGGCCCAATAATTCTGTACTTAGAAAAACGGATGATAATCTGTATTTAACACATGGTAATCAACCTGTGATTAATTAGTTTATTAATAAAGTAACTGAACTGGGAAGATGACTCCATGATTAAAGTGTTTACCTGCAAAGCCTGCTGGCATGGGTTTGATTTCTTAGTACACACATAAACACACATGCACAAAGTGATGCATGCATCCATCTATAATTCATTTGCAGTGGCAAGAAGTCCTGGTGTGCCCATACAAAAAGTAAAATAAAATGTGATCAAGTATACACAAGGAAAAAATTGTGTTTAGTATGCACTAGAACTCTGAATACATTAGATATTTTAATATTCTTAGTGTGCTTGAGTTATTTCATTTCCCTAAGAAAGAAAAATAAAAATGAGAATTAATATTTTAGAGCTGATTACTTTTAAATGCACATTTATGTTTCTGCAAAAATGCATTTCAGGTGTACAGCAAGATATTGCTGTGTATTCATTTTTTTTATTCTCATCAAAGGAACTTAATGATTTTTTAACAGCTAATATCCATCTACAGCAGTTGGAATTATACATAAGAATGAATTATTTATAATGTTATGTAAGCCTGTGGAATGTATTAATTTTTCTTTGTGTTCATTATTATGTATTTGTAGCACAAATAGAAGAAACCACCATTATGATTATACAAGGAAGAAAAATATTTAACTTGTTATTGAACTATCTTGTGATCTGATTATATTACCAAATTAAAGTTACTTCAGTGGAGGGATTTATTCATTAAACTCACAAAAGAAAATATAGAAATATTTATTTTAATTAACTTTAATATTTCTACTATATGTCCAACAATCTAGATACAATGAATGCTTTTTCACTTTTTAAATATTTTATCTATTTGTTTGTTTGTTTGTTTAAGAGAGAGAGAAAGAAGCAGATAAAGAGAGAGACAGCAAGTGAGAAATGGGGGAAAATAAAATTGGACTTCTGGTTAAGATAGCAGTGTAGGTACCACACCAAAGCAGCCTGGGGGTGGGGGGAAAGACCAAAAAAACTCAGCAAAATACACACTTTTACTAAAAATTGAGGAGTATAGGAAATTGAAATGGCAGGGGAGAAGTAGAAGAGGTCCAGAGCATCCAGAGCCTGCACAGGCAGGCAGAAGCAGCCCTGGCAGGACTGCCAACTGTGGCAGCGGAGTACCAGAAAGGTGCGAGGCTCAGCTGGAACCACAGGAAAAGCCAGGTGAGGGGAGCTTCCACTCACACCAGAGCTCTCCACAACTCAAGACATGTGAAGGGAGAGTGGCAGTGTACAACGGAGGAGCAGACCATGAGGTAGAAGAACACATGGAACAGCGAGAGAACTAGAGCAGGTGCGGCTCCCTCCCCTCCCCCACCACCTGAGCCCAGCTCCAGCAAACAAGCAGTGGTCCCAGGACCCGGCCACGCCAACTTGAGCCGACAGCAGGACCTAAGCAGGAGCAGGGTCTGGCAGCAACATCAGCAGCTCCGGCAATGGCAATAGCAGCCCAAACAGTGGCAGATCCAGTAGCAGCAGCTTCAGAGGCAGCAGCATCAGATCCAGCAGCAGGAGCTTCAGAAGCAGCAACGACAGACCCAGCAGTGGCAGCTTTAGCAGCAGCGGAGGCATATCTAGCAACGGCAGCTTAAGAAGCAGCAGTGGCAGAACCAGCAGTGGCAGCTACAGCAGCAGCAGTGACAGATCCAGCAGAAGCAGCTTCAGCAGCAGCAGTAGTGGTTCCAGCATCTGGGGTGCCAATCTGCAGGGCCACAGTTGCCAGCATCAGTTTGCCCCACAAGAAAAACCAGTGCCTACCTCCCAAAATCATGACAACAGCAAAACGACCCAGCCAGCAACTTTACTGAGACCAAAATCATCCAAAAAGGTAACTAGGATTGATTGCACTAGGGAAGGGTCTCACTTGGTCACAAGCTGACTTGGATCCCTCAACAACCAGAAATCTTAATCTTTGTTCATAGAGGACCTGGTTATTATAATAACTACTCTTGAATAAATATTAGGTGCTGATTTTGATGGAATATGTACAGTGTTTAACTCAATATTAGAATCTACCTGTATTTTATTCCACTCAGCCTACTTGAATACTCCCATAGCAGGGAAACTCAACCCATAGGAACACCTCTGTAGATACTCTGAGAGCCTTAAGAGCCACACCTAACACCTTAAGCTCCTATCCTGAAAATATATAACATCAAATCAATTGATACAGCTAAGAATACCTAGCTAGCTAGAAAATCCACCTAACAGTATTAATTAATCAGAAATGACGTCCAGTGAGAACAAAATGCCTGAGAAAGATTTTAAAAGAATGATTGTAAATATGTTCAAAGAAGTCAGATGACATATCAAAGGAGTCAAAGAGGAACTCAAAGAGGAAATCAAAGGAATCAAAGAAGATGTAGGATACCAATTTCATGAAATAAAGAAGGCAGTGCAAGATATAAATAAGGAAATAGAAATAATAAAGATAAACCAGTCAGAATTACTAGCAATGAAGAATACAGTTAATGAAAAAAAAAAAAAAACCTGTAGAAAATGTCACCAGTAGAATGGATGAAGGAGAGGACAGAATATCTAAGCTAGAAGACCAGGTGGCAGACCTAATACAGGCCAACAAAGAGAAAGACAAACTTATAGAAAAGTATGAGTGGGAATTTCAAGATATTCAGGACACTATGCAAAGATCAAATATAAGAATTCAGGGCATAGTAGAAGGAAAAGAATTCCATTCCAAAGGCACAGTAGGCATCTTCAACAAAATCAAAGAAGGAAACTTCCCCCAAATTGGGAAAGAGGTGCCAATTCAGATACAGGAAGCCTTTAGAACCCCAGCCAGGCAAAACCTGGAAAGAACCTCTCTTCGCCACATTATACTCAAACTTCCAAACACACAAACCAAAGAAAAAATATTGAAAGCAGTTAGAGAGAAAAATCAAGTTACCTACAAAGGCAAGCCCATCAGGATTACAGCAGATTATTCAACACAAACTTTAAAAAACAGAAGGGCTTGGAGTAATGTATTCCAAGTTCTGAAAGACAACAACTGTCAACCAAGGTTACTTTATCCTGCAAAGCTATCCATTCAAATATACGGAGAAATAAGGACATTCCATGACAAAAGCAGGTTAAAGGAGTATTTTAAGACAAAACCAGCTCTACAGAAAATACGTGATAGAATCCACCATGCTGAAGAAAAGGAAAAGCACACATATGAAGAATATGGGAAAAAAAAAAAAAAAAAAAAAAAACAAGCAATACTCAAATGCTAGTTAACACAAGAGAGCATAGGTAGAACTGGAACCACAAGAAAAACAAAATGGCAAAACATAAATACACACCTTTCAATAATATTTCTTAATATCAATGGCCTCAATGCCCCAACCAAAATACATAGGTTTGCAGACTGGATTAAAAAGCAGGATCCTACAATTTGTTGTCTCTAAGAAACTCACCTTTCTACAAAGGATAGACATTATGTTAGGGTAAAAGGTTGGAAAAAGGTGTTTCAAGCAAATGGGCCTAGAAAACAAGCAGGGGTTGCTATCCTAATATCTGACAAGGTAGACTTCAGTCCAACTTTAGTCAAAAAAGATAAGGAAGGTCACTTTATATTGATTAAGGGCACACTCCAAAAGGAGGACATTCCACTCCTAAACATATATGCACCTAACATGGGGGCTCCAAAATTCATCAAACAAACACTATTAGAACTAAGGTCACAGATAACACCAAACACAGTGGTAGTAGGTGACATTAACACCCCACTCCCGTCAACTGACAGGTCATCCCGAGAAAAAAAAATAAACAGAGAGGCATCTGGACTAAATGAGGTCATAGAAGGAATGGACCTAACAGATATATACAGGACATTTTGTCCAAATGCTGCAGAATATACATTCTTTTCAGCAGCACATGGAACATTCTCTAAAATAGACCATATATTAGGACACAAAGCAAATCTTAACAAATTCAGGAAAATTGAAAAATGCCTTGCATTCTATCTGACCACAATGGAATTAAACTACAAATCAGTAGCAAGAAAGGCTATAGAGCATACATAAAATCATAGAAACTAAACAATACACTACTAAATGATGAATGGGTCAATGAAGAAATCAAGAAGGAAAAAAAAAAAAATTTATAGAGTCAAACGATAATGAGAACACAACATACCAAAACCTCTGGGACACAATGAAGGCAGTTCTAAGAGATAAGTTTGTAGCCTTAAGTGCCTATATTAAGAAACTAGAAAGGTCACAAGTAAACGACCTAATGCTCATCTTAAAGTCTTGGCAAAAGAAGAAGAAGGCAAACCAAACATCAGTAGACAGGAAGAAATAATAATGATTAGGGAAGAAATTAATGAAATAGAAACAAAAGAAATCAATCCAAAGAATTAATGAAACAAAGAGTTGGTTATTTGAAAGGATAAATAAGACTGATAAACCCTTAGTAAATCTGACCATAAGAAAGAGAGAAGAGACACAAATTAATAAATTCAGAGATAAAAAAGGTAACAGCACAACCGGTTCCAGAGAAATTCAAAAAATCATAGGGGCCTACAATAAAAGCATATACTCCACAAAGTATGAAAATCTGAAAGAAATGGATGATTTCCTTGATTAAATGACCTACCTAAATTAAATCAAGATGAGTTTAATCACTTAAATAGACCTATAACAAGCATGGAGATTCAAACAGTTATCAATAATCTCCCAACTAAAAAAAGCACAGGCCCAGATGGATTCACAGCTAAATTTTACCAAACCTTCAAGGAAGAGCTAACACTATTGTTTCTTAAGCTTTTCCAGGAAATAGAATTAAGTCCAAATGGATTAAAGACCTTAACATCAAACATGAAACTCTGAAACTGCTAGAGGAAAAAGTAGGGGAAACCCTTCAACATATTGGTCTTGACAAAGACTTTCTGAATGCAACCCCAATTGCTCAGGCAATAAAACCACAGATTAATCACTGGGACCTCATGAAATTACAAAGATTTTGTACTGCAAAGGATACAGTGTAAAAAGCAAAGAGGCAACCTACAGAATGGGAAAAATCTTCACTGGCTATATATCTGATAGTAGATTAATATCTAGAATATACACATAAGTCAAAAAGTTAAATAATAAGGAATCAAACAAGCCAATTAAAAAATGGGCTATGGAGCTAAATAGAGCATTCTCAAAGGAAGAAATGCAAATGGCACATAAGTATCTAAAAAGATGTTCTACGTCACTAGTCATCAGGGAAATGCAGATTAAAACTCCATTGAGATACCATCTCACTCCTGTCAGATTGGCCACCATCATGAAAACAAATGATCATAAATGCTGGCGGGGATATGGAAAAAGAGGAACCCTTCTACACTGATGGTGGGAATGCAATCTGGTCCAGCCATTGTGGAAATCATTGTGGAGATTGCTAAAAAAGCTAAAGATTGATCTTCCATATGACCCAGCTATAGCACTCCTAAGCATATATCCTATGGACTTATATCATTTCCTTAGAAGTACGTGCTCAACCATGTTTATTGCTGCTCAATTTATAATAGCTGGGAAATTGAACCAGCCTAGATGTTCCTTTACTGATGAGTGGATAATGAAGATGTGGCACATTTATACAATGGAGTTCTACTCAGCGGTAAAGAAAAATGAAATTATGAAATTTGCAGAATAATGGATGGACCTGGAAAGGATTATACTAAGTGAGGTAACCCAGGCCCAGAAAGCCAGCTGCCACATGTTCTCCCTCATATGTGGATCCTAGCTACAGATGGTTGGGCTTCTGCATGAGAAGGAAAATACGTACTAGCAGAGGCCAGTAAGATAAAAAGGAGATATAAAGGAAAGAAAAAAGAAGGAAGGAGGGTACTTAATAGGTTGGTATTGTATATATGTAAGTACAATGATTGAGATGGGGAGGTAATATTATGAAGAATGGAATTTCAAAGGGGAAAGTGTGTGGGGGGAGGTATTACTATGGGATATTTTTTATAATTGTGGAAAATGTTAATAAAAATTGTGAAAATAAAAAAAAAGAAATGGGTGTCCAAGGGCCTCTAACTATTGCAAGCAAACTCCAGACACATGCAACACCTCGTGCATCTAGCTTACAAGTGTTGCATAATATAAATACAACAATTTTGTTATTCTTTTTTTGATTTAACTATTATTGATTTTTTGATTGTAACAAAATTAAATCCCTCATGAAATGTAAGAATGATGAACACTTATTTTAAAAATTAAAATTGTAGTTTTAAAAATCAGATAAGATAAAATTTGGTTGTTAAGTCAAATCATTATATAAATTTGAATGTAATAGCAAAGATAGTGTGAAATTTTAATTTTTCTCTTACATTACAAATTGAAAGCATGATGTAATTGTTCTATTTATCTGAATTTTTTACTATTCAAGTTTACTCATGTTATTTGTTTTAAAATATTCAATATACCCCAATAAGGTTAGCCAACATGGAAAAATCAAATGAAAATAAATGCTGGCGAGGATGTGGAGAAGCAGGAACACTCATTGACTGTTGGTGGGAATGTAGGATGGTACAACCACTTTGGAAAGCAATATGGAGACTCCTGAAAAAGCTGACTATAGAGATACCAACTGACCCAGTTATACCCTTACTGGGCATCTACCCTAAAACCTTCAAACCACAGGCCAGAGAGATTTGCTCAACCATGTTTGTAGCAGCTTGATTCGTAATAGCTAAAAGTTGGAATCAACTCAGATGTCCATCACTAGAAGAATGGATAACTAAGTTGTGGTATATCTACACAATGGAATTCTATACAGCAGTAAGAAAAAAACAACTCAAAGAAATTTGAGGAAAAATCATTGAACCTGGAACAGATCATTCTCAATGAACTTACCCAATCACAGAAAAAAAAAAAAAAAAAAAAATCGACACATAGTCTCACTCATCCACAACAGCTAACCGGAATCTACCCAAGATACCTTACATACCCAGCAAGCACCTCATGGACTAGACACTAGGATGGATGGGGAGGGTGGGGAGGGCATTGAAGGGCTGAGAAACACTAATCTGGACCCAAACGGCAATGGTACCATAAAATTCTACTTCCTAAAAGGCAGATCAAATGGCTGAACCTTCACTAGACCCTTACATGAAACACCTGAACCACAAGACACTGGAGAGGGTAGGATCAAGACTAACCTAAATCTACATCTTCACACCCTCCGTCTCCCCATGCCCTCTCTCTCTCTCCTCTCTAACTCTTGTATATTAGTTATGTTTTTCCTCATTTTCTTAGTGGGCACTGACCTGTAACCCCCACTACTAGCATGGGGCTACCATCCACAAAGAGCTTTTGATCAGACAAACCTACAAGGTTTCCTAAAACAATGACAGACTTTTGTCAGAGTACTTGATGAGCCACCAAATCAGTGGTAAGACCCTATTGCTGAAGACTCCGTACTCAGCTGACATGTAAAATGGAATGGCATGGCTGGAAGCCAGGAGAGAGTCAGTCCCCAGACAGTCAGCATGTCTAGTGCCAGAAGGTGCTACATGGGTGACTGGGGGAAATGACCAATATCTGTCCAAGCAACTCATGGTCTACCCTACTTAGCAACAAATAACCTGGTGTGATGCCCGCACAAGTGCAATAGTGGCACACAGCCATGGTGGGGAATCAACTGCTCTTGATTTGGCTAACTGATCCCCTCAGTGGTAGGAGACCCATAGCTGGAGCTGGGAAGCAAGTCAGAACCATATCCAAATATAAGCCCACTCTCCAATATCAAGCTACCATTAATCATGGGCTACAAGAGGGCCTATATCTATTAAACTCTCTATCAAAAAAGTAAGTGTTATCTCAATTTTACAGGTGCTAACTTATTCTCCGTTGGAGAATCTACTTCTCTTTTTCAGATTGATGCAGATCCTAAGGAGAGAGCTGCCCCAACATGCCTCAAAAGGGGACCGAATGAACCTAAAGAAAATTGGCAAAACAAACAAGGGTGCTGTTTTCCTGATGAACCGGATACCAGCACAAAGGGGAAGGAGACCAACACAGAGAAAAATCAACTCCTATCAAATCAGAGAGCCAGAGCCCCAGAGGCCCCCAACACCTCAGCACTGAAGCAGACCAAAAATTAACCCAACATGGCTCAGGGAAATTTTGCGGAAGAGGGGGTGGAAAGAATGTCAGAGTCCCATATTGGGTCATGATATGCGAGACATTTATCGTACCAATAACTGTGGACTAACTCCACAATGCATGACCCATTTACATCAACAAGGAGGGTCCATTGGGAGGGGGTAGTTCATGGAACCTAAACAATGGTACCAAACAGCCTGTATTTGTTGAAAAGAAAACTAATAAATTAAATTTAAAAATAAAATAAAATAAAACAAAACAAAAATTAAAAAATTATATATTTGAAAATATCTTTAAAAATTCGAGGATATAATATACAGAAATCACAAGAGTTAAAGTTTTCTTGAGTTTCTCTCAGGTGAGTTATATCCAAAGATACTTATTTCCAAACATAATGAAATTTTTGTCTATGAGTTTTCACAAAAAATTTTATTTTTATTTATTTATTTACTTTTATTTGCAAGGACAGAAAGAGAGTGGATACACACACACACACACACACACACACACACACACACACACACACACACACACACATAGAATCACATACAGAAAGAGAAAGAGAGAGACAGAGAAAAGCCAGGCCTCTTAGCATTAACAACAAACTCCAGCGTGATGTATGAACTACTTTGCAGGCTGGCTTACCTGGGTACTGAAGATTCAAGGCCAAACTGTTGGGGTCTTTGCCAGCAAGTGCCTTTAACCACTGAGCCTTCTGTCCATCCCCTGAAAAATATTTTGAATAAAGTTTGTGAAATCTCCAATTCACAATGTAGCATAATAAAGACATAGGGAAAGGCATTCTTAAGGAATGAGCATTTTCACATTTGCATTCTTCTATTTCTTTCCCAGTTTTGTTTGCAAGTAACTGTTATCATATGAAACAATGAGAGCAATTTATGCAAAATCTTCACCACTGAATGTCAAATACGGAAACTATTATTTCCATTAGTGTAAATAAGAAAAGAAACATAACTCTTAGAGAAAACTCAGTAAGAAAGTGTTGTCCCAATATCTTCTCATTTAAAAATCACCAAAAATTCATATGTTTCTATGAAGGATAAGACATGCTAAAAAATAAATTAGGTAAGATATATTTCAGACGATTAAGGGAGAATAAATTGTCATTTTTTAAAATAATAGCAACCAATCATTATGTGCTGTTTATTATGCCAGATTCCAAAATAATCTTATCACCTCTTTTAACTCTTCTAATAACTATTTCCATTTTAATAATTGGAGGCTACAGAAATAGTAAGAAAACAGCAAATATCCATCGTGTCTAACTTCTTTCTGTCCTTGGTGAAGGTTGCTAAAGAGATTGAAATAAATGGATATTACCCCCCAAAAAATTTCCATTACATATCATAAGAAATATTGCTTCATTTTGTATTTTAATAAGTATATTTTCTCATAATATTCATGGGATTAAATAATGGGATTCATTTACATATACCCAGGGATAGGAGACTTTACTTCAGATGCTTATAGCAGAATAGCTGAGCCTCTGTTGTAATTGTTGTAATTTTACAGCCTGTCCATAGAATGGAATTGATCATGGTTCTTTCTGTTTCTCTTGCTAGAAATATCAATTTGAAACATTTTTTTCATACTGAAAAATTAGGAAAAATTAGGAAAGTAAGTATTGCATTTTATTATCCAAATCTCCCATTGGAGTTTTGCTATTGTGTTGGATAGTATTATTGCAGAATATATTTCATTTTAAATATATTAAAATTTTCAATAAGTTCTTATACATAAATTTAGTAAGGATAACAGTTTATTCTAAAATTCAAATAAACATGTATTTGCCTCTTTAGGCTCTATATGATAAAAAAAGAAATTAATAAAAGTTCTTTGGAAGAAATTAGGTAAATAATAGAAGGCAGAAAGAAAACTGGGTCATTAGGGAGATGGCTTGGCATTTAAAGTCACTTGATTACAAAGCCTGCAGACCCTGTTCAATTCCCCAGACAAATAATAAAGCCAGAAGAGCTGTTGTTTGTGGAGACTGAGTCACTGGTGGGTTCTCTCTCTGTCTTTCTGACTATGTGTCTTTCATCTCACACACAAGCATACACAGAAAAAAGAAAATGAAAATAACTGCTATGTTAGACTCTAACATTTTTCACATTGCTCATATGTATAAACACAAGTAATATATACACTGTTTTCTTTTTTTATTGTTGTTGGTGGTACTGAGTATTTGGTTCAGCAAATTCTTCACACTGAGCCTCCACTATTATTTGACTGTACCCTGGCCCCTGCTTTCTTTTGTAATATCATTGGTTTGGGTTACAGATCTAGCACATTGTTGATCACCAATTAAACATGAAGTTATGAAGTAACATTGATCTTTCATTATAAATAATGGATGTTTCCACATTGACGACACCCAGCACTGTGACTCAAGGGAGAGGGCAGAAGGGTGAGGGAAGGGAGGAGGTCGATGTATTTTTAAAATGGATTTGCTACATTATTTCCTCTGACAAAAGCACCACTATGTCTTCTGGAATTTTGCAAGAAAGACATTTAGCCCAGTCAGCACTGTTGTAAATTTCTAAACATCAGCTAGACAAAATTGAATTCAATCTTTTATGTGCCTTGGGATACATCCAACACATTTCTGATTTTCCTCAGAAATCCTGCTGACTTGGAGCAGGTGTGTCTTAAAATAACAAGAACTCATCAAGGCACAATTGTTATCATTCTGATGGCTTCATCTTTGCTCCTTCCTGTTGTGCACACCTGGCCACATAAGCACCAGGCATTCTTTGGAGCATGCAAGAGGCCACCCCACAGATAGTTTTTCTCTCTTTTTTCTCTCCTCATTCTTCTTATTGGAGAGATAAAAGAGGATTGTGTTAACAACACCTGGTGGACAGCGACAGTAGAACTGAGCTGAAAGGACATATTTTCAAAGCCAGCAGATTCTAGTGCTCATTTTCCAGTTACTCTCCTCTCTTTATTTGTGTTAGAATCACAATAGTGGATCTCCTCAATATGGACATAAGCTTTTTCTCACGACTGATTGTGTAACTCTTTTCTTTGAATTCAAACTCACAGAGATCTACTCCATATTAATACAAAAGTTGCAATTGATTGATAGCTGTTTACTTTTTCATCCTGGTTTTATTTCTTTAGGAATTAAAAATTTATTTTCCAATGATGATATGAAATAGGCCATGTACTAAAGAAACACTTGACAAATTAGTTTTCTAAATAAATATTTTGGTTTTTGATTTTTCCCTTTATACATAATATATTTAAAATATGCCTAAAATTTAGTAAATCCACAATTTTTATAATTCTGTTATTATACAAAACTTATAACCATGCATCTGAATAGTATCTATAAGAAATTATCATTGAGTAGGGAAACTAGGAAATGAATAGACTATGAATCAGTTCAGTGAAATTCTTCTGTACATATTTACTTAGTCTGGTTTTATACTGTTTGTTCTTTCCCTATCTTAAATCTAAAAGAATCTGAGATTTTTTTTAAATTTCTAATAAATGCACAAATGTTTCACATTGTTGTGTAACACTTTCCTCTGAAAACAAAGGTCTCCTGATGGATGTTACAAGATCCCCAAGTCCACTACCCAAAGCTAGATAAGCAAAGTAGTAACAATTGCTGCACAAGTGAGATTCTGACCAGTTCAGGTATTTGTAAGCACACATGGAGCTACAGGCTATGAGTTTTCTTTTTAAATATTTTCTTTCTTTCTTTATTTTATGAAAGAGGGGGGAGAGAGGGACAAAGAGAGAGAGAAAGAGAATGGGTACAATGGGCCTCTACTCACTGCAAATGAACTTCAGACACATGCACCACTATGTGCATCTGGCTTACATGGGTTCTGGGGAATCACACTTAGGTCCTTAGGATTTATAGGCAAGTGCTTTAACCACTAAGTCATCTCTTGAGCCCCAGGATTGAGTTGTCTTGAACTATGACCCATTTCTGAGGTTGGCTTTTCAGTGATACAGCTGGCTTTGAGTTATCTATGTTCCAGTAAGTAGTCCTTTATAAATGTTTTTGGTAGGAACCCCAGTAAGGTCACTGCTTCACTAAGACTTGGATGTAATCATTCCTTTAGTTTATTATCGGTGCCCTATTTGGGTGAAATTTTGACTTATTTTGCAATCATTTTGTTAATGGAATCTAGTTATTATTTTTAACTGTGTTCTCTCAGGTACCCAGGAATAAGTTTGAAACCTTTTGATACTGATTTTTTTATTCTATAATTCTGTGTAAAAGTACACACTCTGTATAATTCCAATATACTAAAATAAATTTGAGAGCAAGTTTCAATGCTTCATTGATAGTCCCAAGATTTGGATTATGCATGGTACAGAGGTAAATTAGTGATGCTATGTTTTATCATGAATATATTTACTCAATTTCTGACATCCTTTATCAGTGACAAAGAAAAATTATATGACACCACTGGACTCCTTCTATGAAAGGCAACCATTCACGGGCAGATGCTGATGGGGTATGTTTGCTTCTGCCTGGCTTACATACTAAGCCCTAGTTTCCCAGGATAAACTCGCTTCAGTTATTCCAGTGATAAGTTTACTTATTATCACAAAACCCAGAGCAGATAAAGTCCTATAAATTTACCACTTTACCTGTTTCATAGCTGTTTTCTTGCCCTAGACAAAGAAGGATAAGCCCTGCATGAAAATTACCCTAGCTATTCAGAATAATAATTGTACATATGAACCAAAACTATTAAAATAAATAAATCATCAAATAAATAAAGCAAAATGTTTACTCCTCATGTTATGACTTCTCTGATAGTGACTTGAGGGAGGAGCTGGACCAATTAGAGTTTTGATATGGCTTGTAGTTCCTGATGGAGGATAGACTTTATGTGGTTTGAACTTCTACTCGTTGTCAAAGGAAGGAGAAAATAAGCTATGTAATCACCTTGCCCACATATAAATAGGAAGACTGAAGAAAGAAGTGGATCCTTTCATTCTTCTGCAGTTAAATATATATATTACTTTCTCCCTTCAGCACCAAATATAGTTCCAATCCATTCACAATGTAGCCATCAGACTGTAGGATTTTAATATGTGAAGAACTATAATGTAAAACTCAAGGAGGCAAAATCAAAACCGATTACTGCTTTTATTAATGTCTCTTTCACAATTTACAGGAGATACTTAAAGCTACTCATTGTCATTATGATAATATTTAATTGGGCAGGTGAATAGAAAAAGTACACTAATCTGATAAATAACAAGACATTTAATCAAATCATTTGTGTTAGTTTTAAATATATTGCAAGTGAGCAATGTAGATTTGGCCATGATTAGTTTATGTATGGAATGTCTTCTTTATAAGAGCATGAAAGATAAGGAATGGGTATAAAAAGTTAGGAAAAGTTTAGTTTGAATTATGATGTAATTAAAGTGAGGATAGGGGTCAAGGAGAAAAACTACAGGAGAGGGTGATGGGGAGGACTAATGGAAACTAGGCATTGTGAAGGATCTACACCTGCTACCTTGAAAGCTAATTAAACATAAAGTTTGAACAGCCGTACTCTGGGTGGATGAAGCTACTCTCCGAAGCCATAAGATCACTAAATCAAAATCCCATTATGGGGATGAAGAGATGGCTTAGCGGTTAGGCCACTTGCTTTGTAGCCTAAGGACCCGGGTTTGACTCCCCAGAACACACATCAGCCAGATGCACGAGGTCACACATGTGCACCAGGTGGCAGATGCATATGGAGTTTGATTGCAGGAGATAGAGGCTCTGGCACAACAATTTTCTCTCTCTCTCTTTCTCTCTCCCATTCTTTCTCGTTAAAAAAAAAAATAATAATAATCCCATTATCAGGAGTGAGCTGCTTTTCTGTATGTTGTTGGCCAGTCATGCTGCTGACCATCACCCACACAGTGACCCCCAAACAATACAGGCCATTGGCTTTGCAGTTGGTTTTTGACAGAAGTAGATGATAAGATCCTATGGCTGAAGGCAGCACAACATTTTTTGCTAGACATTGAGAAATCAAGCTGAAAGTGAACTGGAAGCTTCCTCTTTGGTGGCTAGCATTACCAGTGTCACATGTTATACAGGCTGCTCTGGAAGAATTGACATCACCAGTTTTATTTGACTATGAACCATGACTGATACCCTGCCAACCAACCAGACAAGATGTGCCCACTTGTATGATACTGGCAGTACTGCTGTGGGGGCAGAAATCACTTTCTTTATTAAACTTGAAGCTCTTCCCATAGGATAGTCACATATGTTCCCGTAACCTTGGTTAAAAACCCATGGCTTGAGAAGTCGTAAGACCCTAGCGAGGAAGCCAGTACTGCTATTTTGCTAAATGTACATGCCATGTCTATCAAATTGCCTTCTAAAGGTTTACGTTCACGCACATAGACTAGCACTACACTCAGCCTTTAACAGAGGAGCTTCTTTTTGCAGTGATTAAACTGCAAACTGATTAAAGTTCTGAGCATAGGTGACTGTTGTTGAGTGCTTCGTGCTGAATGAGTTACCTATACCCATTATCAAACTCTGGCTCAAGCATCATCCTGGGATGTAGGCACAAGGACAGTAAAGACCAAAGGAGAAGGTGGCATGATTTTCAGAGCAGTCTTCCCGGCACGGCATGGCCATTGCACTCACGATGTAATTTTATTTTACCTCAACATTTTATCATGGATAAGGGAGGGATTCCCAAGACCTGAACCTTACTAAAGTAGATATTAAGGAAATGGCTGTTGGAGGAGTTATAGACATTTTTGATACTTCTGCAAATACCCCAGAGCCATGCTAGTTAAAAGAAACAAACAACAAAAACTGATTAAACTCATTGGGTCACACACTCTCACACAAGACCCAAAATGGAAGGAGGCCTCGTTGGGACAAGGAAGAGGATTACTGGGAGTGGGGAGGGGACAGAAGAGGGCAATGGGGTCAATAGATCAACATACATTATATAAATGTACAATTATGATAATGAAGTCTTTATTGTATATAATTAATAGATGTTATGAAACAATTTTTAAAAATGTAGTGATTGTATATTCAAGTTTTAAAAAATAGAAAGGAATAATACATATTTTGTTATTTTTAGGAATGCTCTAGTTAATAATTGAGCAAACATAACCTGATTATTCAGAAACTGGGGCATATAACACAGCAAGTTTTAAGAACAGGTTAAAGTTTCATTCACCATTGGGAAAACAATAAAATTGTCTTTGAAGCTGTTTAAAAACCAGCTTATAAAGTGGTCTACTTTAAATACACAAAATAATTCATCAGAGGGAAGATAAGGCTGAATATTTTGTTAAAGTTATATATACTAGAGGGTATAGAATGATAATTATGTTCACTTGGAGGTATTTAAATTTTTTAGAAAATGCTAAGATCAAAATATGCCAAACTACAAGTGAAAAATTTTGTATAAGAACAACAGAATGCTACTGATTATTTTTGCTTTCTTCATGTATACCCAGAGAATGTAAATAATCTTAAACAATTTGGTAAATATCAGAATCTTACAAAGTTATTAGAATTAGTGTAATTAAATTTAGAGGTGTTAAATCCTCTATTGACTCCAGTATGTACAAATGAGACAAACCATAAAGTAATATAAAATGGGAAAGGTTGCTGAACACCAATAAAAATATGAATTTTATTCAAAATTTCATTACTTACTAAGCAGATGAACACCTCTTGTTCATACTTTGAAAAGTCCAGCTAGAAAAAAAAATTTCTTCAAAAAGAAATTATAATATTCTGAGATAAAAATGATTATACTATGACTCAAAAATATATTATTTTCCTCTTTTTCTGCTAGAATAAAAATTTTTTAAGTCTTGATCATAATGAAGGAAAAATATCAGAGTTGACTAACAAAACTACCATTTAAGATTAGGCCAGCATCATAAAGCCATTTATGGGGAATTTGATTGAAGCAGAATGAAATAGTAAAATCAAGACTTTCAGTGAATTGATGACAGAAATTCTGATGTTAGAACCTACAAAGTATTATGAGAACAATAATGTTATTTCAGGCTGAGTAAAATTTCTTTTCTAAAGCAATGTTACTTGTGGTACTTTCAGCAACTGAAGGCCTGTTGAATATGAACATATCTGAAATAAAATGGTTGATAGGCTAATTGCCCAGCGAGTAAAGTTTCTGTTTGATTCTTCCACAGGAGAATCTCTGGGTAAGTTGTATAGTCAAATTGCAAAAGGAAATATGGATGGTAAATATATCTGTTTATAAATAAAAGTTACCTAATTGTATTTTAGAAAACTAGCAGGAATATAAAATAAAATTTGCAATTTTACTTTACATTACTGCTTATTATATTATTATTCCTTTTTTCAGAGTAAAACATAAAGTTTTTGTGTAAATTATTTCATAACTTTTCTTGAAAATTTTCTGATTCTGAACTTTTAGTCTTCAGATACCTGACTGTACAGTTGATTTTAATATAAATATCTTTAACATAAGTAATGCAAAATAAAATGCTAATTTTATAGAAATATCTAATGTTAGAGTATGAATTAAATATTAACTTGAATAATTAGTAACTATAATTGTTATTATGAAGGTTAAGTTGTTTTGTCAAACTTGAGCATATAAGGGAACCAGAGATATTTTACTCTGGCAATTCTGAGACTATTTCCAGGAAGGATTTGTTGCAGGAGGAACTCATTTCTCCAGAAGGCGTCTTTTCTTCTAGAAACGAAAGCCCTTCTGGTGGAATACTGTATATAAGGGAACTCAGAGAGAGTATCATCTCTGTTACACCTGGCTACTTATGCTATTGGTTGAAAACCGCTTTTTACCTGGCTGCCCTTATGTAACTACCCCACTTTGTCTTTTTATTTTTTTTTTCTCTCCATCCTCTTTTATATAGTCCCTTTCATTTCTCCAGTCTAGCTTGTACTATGATTTCATATGAGTCCATATAAAATGTAGCATCCACAAATGTGAGAAAACATACAATGTTTAGCTTTTGATTATGAGTTATTTCACTTAATATGAAGACCGCTGGTTGGATTCATTTTCCTTCAAATGATATGATTTCATCATCTATGATTTAATGAAAATCCATTGTGATTTTATTCCATGTTTTTATCTACACATTAATGAAACGACATGCCATAACTTGGCTATTTTAAATATGGAATACAATGACAGAGGATAGCAAGAACAATCCTAAGAAAAAAAGAACAATATTGAAAGCACCCCAATACCTGACTTCAATGCACTCTACACAGCCATAGTCATAAAAACAGCATGGTGCTCTCACAAAATCAGACAGGTAGATCAATGCAATAGTTGAGACAATATCAGGGGGAAAAAATCATGCAGCTATAGCAATCTAATTTTTCATGGATATGTTCAAAACAAATATTGGTGATATAGAAGAAATAAAAGGCACTCTTCATCAAGTCATATACCAATAGGTTAATGATCATTTTTTAAAATGTAAACCAAGTGCATAACAAAATTAAAAACTTGTTTGAATATATAAATTAATTACCTTGGCTAATTACTATTTTAATGGGATGAGGCATATGATTTATATTTTTTACATTTTTCTTTATTAGTTATGTACATACTCAGTATGTAAATAGCACATGTTGGTAGCACCATTACCCTCATCCCTATCCTCCCTCCTCCCAAGGGACCATCCTTACTGTGGATGCCACTCATCCCCATGGGGATTGTGGGTCATTAATTGTGGGGGTAGCCATCAGGTATTGGAAAGAGCCAATGTCTCTGTGCATAAAGTTCCAACTTGTGGCTCTAACAACCTTTACCCCCTCTTCTGTGAGTTTCCCTCAGTGATGTTGGGTTCATTTTAGGTCTACTTCACTGATGAGGCATTGGGAGCCTCTGTGTCTATGAGTCTCTAGTTTGGTATGAGTTGAGTGTTCTCTGTGTCTATCTCCTTCACCCTTATGCTGATACCAGACTCACCAAGAAAGCAGCACTCTTGCTCAGTTCCCCAATTATTATATGGGGCCCTGGTGAGGTGAAATGAGCTCATTCTTTCCTCAACTTATGCATCCATCTGGAAAATAGAAGCAGATTCTCCAACAGAGAGTGAAGTTAGTACCAGATAAATGGGATAACCATTATTATTTTAGAGAGAATTTAATAGGTATAGGCCTTCTTGTAGCCCAAGATTGGCGTGAGCTTGATATTGGAAGTGAACTCATTTTTTGGATATGATTCTGACTTGTTTCCAAGTTCCATCTATGGGTTCCATTCCACTGAGAAGATCTATTAGCTGATCCAAGAGCAGTTGGTTACCCACCATAGGTGTGTGACACTATTGCACTTGAGTGAACACCGTGTCTGGTTGTTTGCTACTGAGTAGCTTAGACCATGGGTTGTTTGGACAGTTGTTGGCCTCTTTCCATAGTAGCTCACCATCTTGCACTAGACAAGCTAACTGTCTGGGGATGGACTCTTTTCCAGATTCCAGCCAGGTCTCTTCATGTTCAGTACCCACAGCATAAGGTGTCTCTGGAAGTAGAGCCTTACCATTAATGTTTCGTGGGTAATCAAGTGCTCTGACAGATGTCTGTCTCTTTTCAAAACCTTGTAGGTGTCTTTGATCAACAACTCATTGCGGATGGTAACCACATACTTGTACTGGGACTTCCAGGCAAGTATCAAGGGAAATGAAGGAATAAGAACATAGTTAATATAAAAGAGAAAGAGAGAAAAATGAGAAAGAAAGAGAGACAAACAGGATAAAATTAAGGTTAGTCTTCTTCATACCCTTTCCAGGTTTGATTCAGGTCTTCCCTCTAAGGACCTGATGAAGGTTCATCCTTTTAATCTGTCTTTCAGTATATAGGATTTTATGGTACTAGTTCCATTTAAGAATACCATTTTCCACCCTTTCACCCAGAAGAATTGTCTGCCTTTAGTGGTGTGGTGGGTTTTATGAAGATAGGAGATTGAGAGGTCTAATTTTCTGTTCCACCCTGTTAGATTATGTCTTGATGGATGAATTAAGGCCATTAATATGTAGAGTAATAACAGTGAGATTTGATTTAATCTCTTCCATATTGTGGTGGTTTATGTGCTTTGGTGTTTTCCTGGACTTTGTAGTTTTTAAAATATATATATATTTTGACAGCTTATACACTTATAGACAATAAACCATAGTATTTCCCAACCCTCCTGTCCCCTCCCCCACTTTTCTCTTCATAATTCTGCTGTCTATCATATCCCCTTCCTCCCTCCATTAGTCACTTTTTAAATTTGATGTCATCATCTTTTTCTCCTATTATGAGGGTCTTGTGTGGGTATTGCTAGGCATTGTGAGGTCTTGGATATCAAGGCCAAATTCAGTCTTCATGGTTTCTTTGTGCTTTCTATGAGTTTGGTTATTGTGTTCTGTTTCTTGTAGGTACTTGAGATTGGGTATTTGACTCTTCTGCATGGAGATGTACCGGATGTATTCTCTGCAGTTTTGACTTTGTGTTCATACAGTTGTGGCACTGACTTTTATCATGGAAAGTTTTTCTTTCCCTATCTAGTATGAGGGATACTTTTGCTGGGTAGAGTAGTTTGGGTTGGAAGCCATAGGTTCTTAGATTTTGCAATGTTCCATTCCTGACCTTTCTGGCCTTCAATGTTTCCATTGAGAAGCCTGAAATAATTCTGATGGGGTTAATGTTATATGTAATATGTTGTTCTTTTCTTAGCTGCTTTTAGGACTTTCTCTTTGGTATCAATGCTTAGAGTGTTAATGATAATATGTCTTGGAGTTCTGTTAGCTTCTTGTAACTTGGTGGGACTTTCTTTTGAGAGAGTGGGAATGTCTTTGTTGATAATTTGTTGAATAAGTTCTCCATGTTTTTGGTCTGAATTTCTTCCCCTTCTGATATTCTCACGATATGAATGTTGGGACATTTAAGGGTATCTCATATTTCTCTCATGTTCTGCTCACAAAAAATTTTGAACTTATTCAAATTTTTGGAATCAAGAACTATTCCCTCTGTTTTATCTTCCAAAATTCTGCAGCCTAAAAGGCAGACCAAATGGCTGAAACTTCATCACTTTTGAGTTTCTATCTTCCATGTGACTGACTCTATTCTTGAAAGCTTCTATAGAGTTTTGGCCCTGTTCAATTTGGTTTGTATTCTCTATTGCCATTTTATGTATAGTATCCATCCCTCTATTGAGTTCCCTTTTATTAATGCTTCTTGGAATTCACCCTTGCATTTATTTATGTGTTCTTTGAGCTTAGCCAGTGGATTATTGAGTTCCTCTTTTTTATTTTATTTTATTTTTTATTATTTTTTTTTTTTAGCTCTCCTTCATATTATTTAACTGTCTTTGGAACACTTCCTATTCCTTTTCCATTAGGTCTAATCTAGTGAGGAAATCAGCCATACAATTATTGGACCATTGTTAATTTTCTGCAAGCTCTGCTAATTGCTTGGCCAGAGTAGCTTAGTTTCTATCTTCATTTTTGGGTTCTGATCCTGTTGTCTCTTCTATGTTTTGATTAAAGACTTCCACTGTGGCAATGGGAAACCTTGTTGGATTTACTTCCATTTGAATTTTCATGTTATTCCTTTTGTGCTGTGGTCTGCACATCACAGTGTAGGAATCTTATTTAATGCAGGACGAAGCTGTAGTTTACACTTGAAGTGTCTTCAGTGATTATTCCCAAATATGATTGGCTCTATTAGGCTTTTGATGGCAATGGGGCCTGCCTGCTCAGATGAGAGGAGTCCACATTGCTCTGGTGGTGGCCTGATGACCTGGTGAAGGGGCTTGCTGTTTGGCGATTAGGGGTATGTTGTTGTGTGGTTAGGTGGCTTGAGGGGACAGAGGTTATGAGGGAATGGGACAAAGCATACTGGTGCTATGGTTGTGCAGGGGAAGATGAGGACATAGATTGCATGTTTCTGTGATGCTGAGGGGTGAGGGGTTCAGACAGCAGGGTCCATGGGGACTGGGTATTAGTGGGTGGATGGGACTGTGGGGTTCTGTAAGGGGGATGGGACTTCTGCAGGTCAGGTGATGTGGTGATGTGGTGTGGGGGCGGGGAATGGGTTGCAGTCCTTGTGGTGGGAAGTGGGAGGAATAATGAGGGAATTGGGAGAATGCTAGCCAGGTGGCCTAGGGACTATGGCTAGCATGGCTGCTTGAGGGTTTTGGGGGACAGGGAGGCTACTCCAGAGTGTGGGAATGAGCAGATACACTTCTTTGCTCCTCCTCACCGCCCCCCCCCCCCGACTGGAGGTCTGCTACAGTCTGCAGGCCCTAAAAATTCCAAAGATCTTGCCTTTCCTTTCCTACAAGGTGAAGCATGGTTAGGCAGATGCCATCTTGACTAGAAATCCCTGATTTTTATTTCTTTATCACTTCCAATTCATAAAAAAAAAAATTAACTTATTAAATGGCTTCATATTAGGCCCATTGGATTTGAAATGATAATAATAATTGCAACAGTCACTCAGCAAATACATATATATGTCTATATATATACAAATACACACACACACACATTTATACATGCATGTGTGTGTGTGTATAATCCCTGAGGAATAAAGTCAATATGATCATTGATAACTTTTAAAACAATGTAATGAGTTTAATTTTCTAAAGTATGCAGTCTTTGCTCTGAATATTCCTTTATATAGGAATTTACTAAAACGTTATAAATTGTGCTTGTTTATAGAAGTATTGAGTGTTAATAAATCCTTGACAGCTTTCAGTGAGTAATTTGAGGGAATCATTATAATAGTTACGGCATATTGAAAAGCATGTACTTGAGTGAGTATGGGTGGGGTTTTTATATAAGTGAATGTGCATACATAAGTGTCTGATGTGATGCCTTTTTTGTTAAATCCATGCCTTCCATTCTGTTTGATTAGGGACAGTTTAAACAATGAATAGACTAGAACAGATTTCTTAGAAAAGATTCATATAAGGGCAAAGACTCAATTTTACTTGTTTTATTATCAATTGTTTTACAATATACCTACTTTATCATAAAATACTTGGTTAAGCACTAGTCCCTAATCATCCTAATCATTCCTATTTCATTTCTTTTGCATGTGGATATATATGTGGGAAGTGTAAATATGTGTACATATATATTGGTCAATGTCACATGTCTTCTTCAATCACTCTCCAACTTATTCTTTCAGAAAGGGTCTGCTGTTGAAGCCAGAGCTCACCATTCAACCAATGAGCCCCAAGGATTCTCTTTCTCCACTTCCCTGTGTTGGGATTATAATAGCGCACCACCACATGCAACATTTTGTGTGGGTGCTAGGGCTCCAAACTCAGGTCCTTCAGTTTGATGTAAAGTGCTTTACTTATTCCTCAACACATCCTCAGCACAAAGTTTTGCTTAGATTTTTAATCACTAGAGTTATTTTATCAAACATTATTATGGAAATAATACTTATGACAACAAAAAGCTCATATGATGTAGTGCATGTGGCATGTGGTGACATTTTGCAAATTAATGAGTACTCTCATAAAGGGAGCTCTCCTTCTCTCTACATTTGAGTTTATAAGGGAAAGATGATCATCTATAAAATATGACAATAATGGTCCTCTTATGCTGAATGTGGTGGTATTCTGATCACACAATTCTAATGTTCATAAATATAAAAAAGAATAAGATTTATTTTGTCTCAGCCATCTAGGCTATATATATATCCTATATTATTTTTTTTTTGTTTTCTATATATTCAGTTTTAACATCCTGAAAGGACACAAGCACGTATCAATTTGTAATGAGCAAGTACCTACTTGTTGAAGGATGATGGTGATGAGGGAAGAAAGAGATTGTTTCAGTTTATAATTTTGAGGGAAAATTTCATCATTGCGCATTGGGAGCATGACAAAAGCAGGCAGCTGGGAGCCACATCTCCACAGTCACAGGGAAGAAATAAAGAGAGTGCACTTGCTACGATCACAAAGTAGTATGAACTAGTAAACCTCAAGGCCCACTTGCAGTGACACATCTGCTTAGACAAGGCTCCAACTCTCAAAAGCTCCACAAACTCGGGATTGACAAGGATGAGAACCTAAGGAGGAGATTTTACATTCAAACCACTACATGAATTTATACTAGGAAAGTAAGAAGAACAGAATGAACGTACTATTTTGACTAGCTAAAAAAGACAAAAATTCAGCTTAAATGTTGTGGGGTTTGAAAGAAAGTAATTCACTGAAAAAAGGCCATATTATATGTAACTGAAGTCTTAGGGATTTGTTTTAATTCCTAAGAAATGTTTGCAAATATAATGTTGAAAAATATCCCATGTATACCAAACTATTGATGAATCCATTGTAATTGAAATAGATAAACATCCATTATTTGAACTTTATAAAAAATTTGAGTTTATAAATTGCAGTAGGATAAAAACAAAAATTTTAAACAAGCATTAATACAAACTCCCAGTGTTTCTATCCCCTACAAGAGCTTCTAAAAATCAGCTTATTGATTCTTTTTTCTTATTTAAAATATGTTAATGTTAATTATGTAATTAACATGTGACATCTCTAATTTTGTACTTCTACCTTTGGTTTCAAGTGTTCTCACTTTAGAAGTCACCTAGCACCAGTCAACAAGGCTGAGGAGGTTTTGCCTAGGCAGCAATGGAGAGCACTGTGGTAATGAGAGAGATGACTACGGCTCCTGCCTTTGCTATAATTGAAAATCAACTATGGAGCGTTTTCCATTTAGCTTTATTGCCTGACTTCAAAACACTCTATAGGAAGGAAAGAAACACTGGAGTAACTCCTCGAATGTTGCTTTTCTGTCTGTACACAGTTTGAAACCTAGAATTAAAGTTAGGCAGAAGAAATAATTAAGCTTATTCCAATACAGCTGTGTGAAAGAAGTATAATAGTCAGTTTTATTATCAGAAAGGTGCTGCTTTCCAAATATTTGTTTGCTAGCCAGGCTAGTACATTTTGTCTACAAGAATGGAATAAGAAAATCATTCAGCATTTGATTGACTTATCTGGCAATTTAATTTAAACTCTTTGGTTGCAGTGGTTATTATAGCTGGATTAATGACTTCTAAGTCATGAATGAACGTTATATCTCAAAAATATTGGAGAAGTTTCAGCAAGTGACATATTTATATCAACATGACACTGAAAAATTACCATGACATTATTTCTGAAGCTATGATATAATCTCGTTCAAAGAACAACACAATAAGCGTTAGGAATCTTCATTTTAATAATGCCTCTAAAACTTATGTTGGCTGGAAAACAAACATTCATAATACTCATAGTCTCTTTACAAATGTATGATCCATCAATTATTTTACCTCTGTGGGTGGCTCCTCTCTCAAGTTCTTGAAAATTTATGAAAAATTTAAGTAAAATGAAAGGATTATACATATGTCAATATGGAATGAAAAAAAAAAGATTAATTCTCCCGTGAGACCTAGCACATATTAAGGCATACAATAAAAATATACCCAATGTATGAAGTTCACATTTCAATATGTTAGACATTAGTTAAAAAAATAAAAATAAAAGGCTGAGGTCTATGTCAGATGCAAATAAGATGAAGTGATCATGGTGATCATTCAGTTCATGGCCTAGAATGAACTTGCACATGGTGCCCTAGGGAGAGCAACCTCGGAACAACATCAGAGACAAAGGTGCTTCAATTGAAGCTAGCTACGGCACCCTGGATTAACAAAATATAGCAACAGAATGAAGAGCACATTGCACTGAACGTAATAGAAATATGCAGAGTTTTGATCTACAGGATAAATTAGCATAGCTCTTCTTTGTGCTACCCAGAAGTGTTTTTATTTCCCAACAGCCATTATAAAAATTCTCATAATTCATGATCCATTGGCTAGAATGATTCTGCCTCAAGATGGGATAAAATCTGGTTATATGAACAATCTTTTTGTGCCACTGACCAAATCTTTAAGGCAAGAAATTAACAGATCAAATGTGTTAAAATAGCACAGTGCCCAAAATTTCATGTATTTATTTTATTATTATTATTATTATTATTATACTTGGTCTTTTATGGTAAGGTCACAATTCTGGCCCAGGCTGACCTGGGAATCACTTTGTAATCTGAGGGTGACCTCAGTCTTGTTTTTATTGAAATGAAAAATAAGCAGTACCCAATAAGTTACATTACAATTTCTGTCATTAAATCAGACATTATTATGTATACAATAAAACATGAATGATAATCTCTAACCATAAGCAAAAACAAACAATTAACATTGGAACTGAAGGATATGAAGAAAATGATTGCTAACAAAAGTAACACAGAAATGTAAAACATATTCAAGAAGCAAAAATAAAAGCCACATGGGGAAAAACAAAACACAGAAACATCCAAAAGAGCTAAATATTTTTTTTTCTAAGTGAAGTTTATGTGTATAAAATGAAAAACACATGGAACAAAATAAATGGCAGAATAAATGGATAATAGAAATATAAGAGTGAACCTACAAATTGGAAATGAATATCCAAGCATATCCTCAGAAAAATAAATACCTCTGGAGGTATAACCATACCTGATCTAAAGCTGTATTACAAAGCCATATTAATAAAAACAGCATGATACTAGCATAAAAACAGGAGTATAGACCAATGGAATAGAACTGAAGACAAGGACTTTGGGTCAAGCAACTATAGCTACTTGATATTTGACAAAGGCCCTAACAATATAGGCTGGAAAAAAGACAACATCTTCAACAAATGGTACTGGACAAACTGGATAACCATATGCAGGAAATTGAAAGTTGATCCACCATCTTGCCATGCACAGCACTCAAGTCCAAATGGATCAAAGACCTCAATATAAGATCAGAAACTCGACAACTGCTGGAAAAAAATATAGGGGGAACTTTCCATGATATAGGAATGGAAAAGGAGTTGCTGAACAAAACCCTAGTAGGACAGAATCTTAAACAGTCACTCAACCAATGGGATCACATGAAGCTGAAGAGTTTCTTCACAGACAAGCATACAATAGGCAAAGCCAATAGATTACCCACAGAATGGGATAAAATGTTTGCTGAATATCCAACTGACAGAGGCCTAATTTCTAGAATCTACATATAAATCAAAGACCTAAACAATAAAAAGTTAAACAAGCCACTCACAAAATGGGGCAAAGAGCTGGACAAGCATTTCTTGGAGGAAGAAGTATGAATGGCAAAAACACACTTATGAAAATATTCATCAGCCCTAATAAGAAGGGAAATGCAAACTAAAACAATTATGAGATTCCACCTTACCCCAGTAAGGATAGCAAACATCAAAAAGTCAAATGAAAATAAATGCTGATGAGGAAGTGGAGAAATAGGAACCCCTATACACTGTTGGTGGGAATGTAGGATGGTACAACCACTTTGGAAAGCAATATGGAAGCTCCTAAAAAAGCTGACTATAGAGTTAATAACAGACCCAGTTATTCCCTTACTGGGCATGTACCCTACAACCTTCAAGCCTCAGTCCAGAGAGATTTGCTCAACCATGTTTGTAGAAACTAAATTCGTAATGGCTAAGAGCTGAAATCAACCCAGATGTCTATCACTAGAAGAATGGATAACTAAGATGTGGTATATCTACATGATGGAATTTTGCACAACAGTAAGAAAAAAAATGACACAATGAAATTTGAAGAAAAATGGTTGAACCTGAAACAGATCATTCTCAGTGAACTTATCCAGTCACAGAAAGATAATCACCGCAGTCTCACTCATCTACAGCATCTAACCTGAATCTACCCAAGATGCCGACATACCCAGCAAGTACCTCAAGGACTAGACATTAGGGAGGGTGGAGAGGGAGGAGGAGGAGGACACAAATAGAGACCCAAACAGCAATGGTACCATAAAATTCTACATCCTAAAAGGAAGACCAAATGATTGAACCTTCACCAAGTCCTTTGAGAGAACACCGGATTCACAAGGCACTGGAAAGGGTGAAATGAAGACTGACCTTAATCTTTTACAGCTTCTCTCTCTCTCTTCTCTCTAACTTTTTTCTATTAGCCATTTTTTTTTTCCTTCTTTTAGTGGGCACTGACCTGTAATTCCCAATATCAGCTATCATCCACAATGAAATTTTAATCAGAGAGATCTACAAGGTTTCCTAAAAGAATGACAAATTTCTGCCACAGTACTTGATGACCCACCAAAGGTTAGTGGTAAGACCCTACTGCTGAAGACACCATATGTGGTTGCCGTGTAACTTATAGTAACTTGGCTAGAAGCTGGAAGAGAGTCAGTCCCCAGACAGTCAGCGTGTCTTGTGCCAGAAGGTGCTACATGAGCGACTGGGGAAAAATGACCAACATATGCCCAAGCAACTCATGGTCTAACCTACTTAGCAGCAAATAACCTGTTGTGATGCTCACATAAGTTCAACAGTGGCACAAGAGCCCTGGTGGGAAACCAACTGCTCTTGACTTGGCTAACTAATCTGCTCTGTGGAACATGACCCATAGCTAAAGTTGGGAAACAAATCAGAACCATATCCAAACATAAGCCTGCTCTTTGTTATCAAGCTAACCCCAAGCATGGGTGACAAGAGGGCCTACACCTATTAAATTCTCTGTAAAAAATAAGGGTTATCCCATTCTAGTGCTAACTTTACTCTCTATTGGATAATCTGCTTCTCTTTTTCAGATAGATTCAGATACTGAGGGAACCACACCATCATATCTTAAAAGGGCCCCAGCTGAAACTAAGAATACCTGGCAAAACAAGATAGGGTGCTGTTTTCTTGGTAAACCTTGTACCAGCATAAGGGTTAAGGATATATACACAAAGAACAATCAACTCCTACTAAATCAGGTATCCAGAGACATAGAGGCTCCCAACCCTTCATCACTGAAGCAGACCCAAAATGAACCCAACATGGCTCAGGGAAACTTTGCTGAAGAGGAGGCAGAAAGAATGTCAGAGCCACACACTGGGTCATGATACACAGCGACATTACCTCCTATCCATAACTGTGGGCTAACTCCACAATGCATGACCTAGACACCTCAACAAGGAGGGGTCAGGGTGAGGGGGTAGGACATGGAGGGGGCTAACAATGGTACTATCTTGACTGTATTCACTGAGTACAAAACTAGTTCATAAAAATATAAAAATATTTGGAAATGAATACCATATAGACAGAAAAATTACTTTTTGAGAGTATAATTAAGAAGTATTTATTTGCAAGATAATTGCAAGTGGACTAATACATTCAATTGAGGATTCGGAATGAAGGCAGCAGAAAATATATTTCCTTAAAAAATGACTGAAAATAATCCTCATCTACTTTAAATATAACTATACATTTAAAAAACATTAATGAAGCAAAGAAAGTATTAAAAAAGAAACATCAACATTTATGCAATTAATGAAAGAGAAAAATCAAAGTAAGTAACATGTGACACACAGAGAAATAAAATGTCAGCAAACTTTGGTTAGAAACTTGCAAATGTAAAATCAAATGTGATCTGGGCCCTATCTACTTACTGTTCTCACTATTGTTACCAATTCCAGGTGAAGAAGTTCTGAAGATTACCTTAACCTATAGCAATTTGGTAGAACATTCTAGAAGCTCACTGAAACAGATTAGAATTAATGCAGTTATAGTTTTCATATCAAAAAACATATAGGTTCAATTTTTTCAAGTATGAGACTGAATGTTAAAGGTCAGGAAAATGTGACAATGGATATGTGCTAGATTTGTCTTGTGAATGACATGTCATAATACATACAAAGGATTGCTAATCTGCATGCACAACCATCACCTTAATGGATAGAGACCCTAGGGATCTGGCCTTGTGAAGGAGTCCAATTTACTAATTGGCTTCCTGTGCTTTTGCTTCAGAAATAAGCTGATACTGAATGGCCCCAAAGCCTCTTCTATAATACATTACATTATTAGTCTACTCACAGGTCCCAAAGTCCAGATCTCAACAAAGACACTGTTATCAACAGGACATTCTTATCGTTCTGGTATGACCTACATGGCATTCAAGGCAAAAGCAAAACTTGTCTTTTGTCAAGGCTAAGTGATTTAAGCATACAACAATGGGTCAAGAATTTTAAAGTGTTATATTATAATGAATGTGTTCTTCAGATATGCAAGCAATAAATTTAACAGACAGACAAACAAAACTTCAGGAATTTATGAATAGTCATCTTAATGTACTAGACATATTCTATGCAATTTTATAAACAGAAAGTGATAAAAGTTGAAAGGCTAGCTTTCTTACAATAATGAGCAAGAGCAGAAATAGTAACTATATGATTAAACCTTTCTTGGTGTTTAATTTTTAACCAAGACCATTAATGGCATATATATATATATATGTTCCACAGTACCATAAAACCCAAGAGAGAAAAATTTGAAATATACTCTTATCCCAACCAAAAGTATTCACAAAAGTTAAGATCTCAAACTTTATGTAATGCAAGTGTTTGTATTTTAAATGGCATGCTAAGACATCATTTGATGGCAGACTGTAACTGTAGTAACATAAAGACATATGCATAAATTCTACTGTAAAAATCAAAATAATACAACATAATTTAAGCTGACTAGCTAAGGAAAGCACAGAATTATATAAAGCATTAAAAAATAAAGTAGATTTTGTATAAAAATAGTGCTTTTGCCAGACATGGTGCTGCACACCTTTAATTCCAGTACTTGTGTGGGAGAAGTAGGTGGATCGTCATGAATTCAAGACCAGTGTGGGATGCAAAGTGAATTCCAGGCCAGCAGCAACTATAGTGAATCCCTGCCTCAAACAGACAAATAAATAACAACATTAAAAACAAATAAAATGCCTTGTTCAATCTTTTTAAAATTAAACAAAATGATGCATTCACAGTGTCTAGCCTGGTCCCTGTCTTTGCATTCTCATCAATGCCTGCCTAGTAAATTTACTCACTTCTGTACTTCCATGTCATATCCTAAGACCCAGTACTACAGTGTGACCTTTGATGTCAAACTCAGACAATTTTGTCATTCTCGTTAGGATGTGTTTTTTTTTTTTCTTTGCTAAATGCTATTTGCCTATACTCTCATTCATCTGAGCTTTGAATACATGCGTGTTAATAGGTGTCCTTTTTTAACCCTTAAAATTTCACTCTAGTAAATGGAAGCCATTGTGTATAATTTAGAGGAATCGGGAAGATTTTAAAAAAACGTGTCAGCAACTAAAACAAACTGTATTTGAAAATGTAGAATGAATGATAAAGAAAATCTCTGTATGCTACCTTTAAAAATATTACATTTATTTATGAGAGAGAGAGAGTCAGAGAGAGAAAGAGAGAGAGAGAGAGAGAATGGTCATGCCAGGGCCTATAGCCACTGTACATGAACTGCACATGAGCCACCTTATGCATCTGCCTTACATTGGTACAGGGGAATTAAACCTAGTGTCTTAAGCTTCACAGACAAGCACCTTAACCTCAAAGCCATCTCTCCAGCCCTCTTTATGCTATCTTAAGAAAACTTTTTTTTTTTTTTTTAAGTACTGGGTAAAATCAATGGGTTGTAGGTGGCAAGGCAGCCAAGGCATTCTGAAGGACCACTCTGCCCCAGCATGGCTTCTGTGTATCCTAGTTGCACCTCAGGGACTGACGACCATGATAGACATTTTTTTTTGTGTGTGTGTGGATATTTTATTTCCATTTGGAAAACTAAGATCTCAGAACTTGCTTATTTAAGTCACGTGTTTCACACTAAAATTGCCAGTGATTGAGTATATCCATGGTTTATAGTCCTTTCGGATATTTGTGCATGGGGGGGGGTAGTTCTGATAGGTAGAGTTCTTTGTCCTTGTACAAGATAGTAGCAGTAGTTTTTTTCTGCAACCAACACTTATTATATGAAAGATTGTTAAAATTCTTCCCAAAATGTATAAACCTATGAGCCATGGTAAAAACTATAACATGATTCAGTTCCTTTCATTTCATTTTCATCCCACATCTCAATTGAACCTTCCTATAAAGACATTTCTGAAAGAAAATAATACTGCTATACCCAACCCAACAGATGTTAACCTTCTCCACTTCAGAGGAAAATTACTGAAGTGTCAGCCTGAACTGTGTCCAATTCCATGAACTAGATTTTGCTGTGGCATTCATCACTGTCTATTTCTGTTTCATTCCCAGCTGAATCAGGAAAGAAAAGAAATCAGTTCCAATATGGAATATATACATGAAAGCAAGCTGATTGATGAGTGTGGATAAGTTGATCTTTCTACAGGTGATCCCGTGGCAGTACCCTTTTCTTATGACACTAAACAGTTTAGATTTGTCTACCTCCCCTTTGATTTCATGTAACACTTGGTGGCCTGAGTTATTTATTCACCAGTGCAATGACAGGAACTTTCATTGCTGACAGAAAAGACATGCTACAGTTACAGTTACAGCATCTTTTGCTGCTGACAAAAATGAGATGTTACCCTTAGAGCCTCTGTCTAGATGAGAAATCTTTCATACCTTGGTCATTAGTAGAGTGAAAAAAGAAATAGACCTGAAAGGTCCCTTTTTTGGTTATATCCATATTTGCTTTGACTGATGGTTTAGTCATGACCTATCTATGATTAGAAGAAACTTAGCAGCATGAGTTGCCAGTTCCTGGTTCCGGTCTCATCATGCCTACTCAAGACATAAGAAACCTGTAAGGACCAGGTGGATGCTTACCTTCCAAATGAATAGAAATGTAACTGCCTTATGTCAGAAACATTACTTCCTTAATTGCTAAAATATCAAGTCAAATAGTTTCTGGCCCAGAAGACAGTTATTTTGTAAAGGAAGCATTAAAGAAAAATCCTAAAATGTGTCACCTACTTTTCTACTCATATATTTGGAGTGTGGGGAAAGTATCAATATTGCATCTTTTCAACACATGTAATTTGTCCCACACCATAGAAATTCAAAGTAAGATGGAATATTAACAGGAATAACCCTACCCCTTCCATGAGCTGCCTCCATCTGGATAAACAAGAACATAAAATAAACCAAACCATCCATGGGCATACGCTGTATTGGCTTACTTCCTTCCCTCCACAGTGGCTTTCTTCATAAGGAGCACTATCATCTGAGAGACCACAGTAATGCATAACATGCCCCACATATGACAACTTGATAAAATGTAAAAGTCTCTTCATAATTGAAAAAGGTCCCAAGTGATCAGTCTGCCACTGTCTCATGGAGGGATGTGATGGATTGCCTCCTCAGCTGTTTTCACTGCTGAAATATTAGGGACCATTAGAGGTGACAACCTGTCTCACCTTGGACAAGGAAGTGTGTCTTATACTCCATGCAGTCTCCAGCTCTTAGAGAAGCGACTGAGCAAATCTTAGCTGTTGAGGGGAACCGGCTTATTTCCATAGAGAAGTCATTTTCATACACTTTGTAGGGACAAAAGTTTGATTATTAGATAATAATTTACATATGCAAATATCCTTGGAGTCTACCTTATGTGAGAATGAATCATCATAGATATTTGCTTGCAAAAAGCCTTTTTTTTTCTTTACTCAACAAATCCAGAAACTTTATGTAGCTCTCTGGTTTTACAAACATGACATTTTGAATTTATCTGGTAAACTTGAAAAGAAAACCCTCCATTACTGGGATAACTACTACAAATATGAAATCCAAAGTTGATAAAGTTAGGATGAATGAGGTTCTGTTGGACCCAAAGACATAACACTTCCTACCAAGTGGAAATTTCAAGGGAAACATTTGTTTCCCTCTCTGTTTGCTTGTTTTTTATTTCTCTCTAAAATAAATAAGTAAATAATATTTAAAGTAAATAAATAAATTAGCCTTGGTATGATATCGCTTCACCTGCCCTTCATAAAAATCATTTTGTGCAGTTTCATGCTAAATTCAACAGTAAAATCCCTAGAGAGCTGATTAAACCTAGAGTGAGGCATCTCTGTGTAGAAAAAAGCTGATGAAGATGTGTGTGTTTAGATTGTTGGCTCTCTCTATCAATTCTCATTGCTGTTGTTCCTACTTTAACCATTAAGGGCTGATAGATCATCTGTAAAATGCTTCCTCTGAAGGTTAAACATGGGTCTCTGTCTTGAGGAGATTTGTGACAGAATGGGAACAGTCTTTTTTGTTAACTTCTTATTTTGAAGTCTACCAATACAGACACAGACCAGAGCCTAGACTATATATATGCTGTATGTAAGTATATTTATACACACACATATATATATACACATACACCCTATACCCACTATATATACACAATATACGCAATAGCTGACTTCCCTAAGGGAAATATCAGTTTGCATAAAAACTAATTAGATGCCCAAACAACTTATCTTAAAAATAATGAAAATTGTACTATGTTGACAATCAGAAGCATATGTATGTGTACCGGCAGGTGAGAGTTCAAAATAAGAAAATTAAAGAGGAGAAACAAACAAACAAAAAACATTATCAAAAGTAAAATGAGATTGCAAATTATAATTATTATATCATATGTAATTATAAAATATAAATATATTAAATATAATAAAATTATATAATTATATATAATTATACTATAAATATAAAATATATAATAATATATAATTATTGTATGATCAAATATAAATGTTCTTTGCCAAATACATTATAAAATTATCAGAATGAGTAAGTGGATGTCTATCTATATACAAGTTTAAGATAGATATTGTAAAACAAGTTAGTGAGCTGAAAGATTACCTTTTTTAAAGTTCCTAGGAAATATTTGAAAAGAATAAATGATAAAAACTGTAGAAAAATAATGTATATATATTTCCAGATAACAATACAGGAAAAAATTTTGAAGCTAGAGATAAACAGGGGTATACATTCCAAGAATCATAAGTTTCATGCCAGCCTGGATTACATAGTGACACCTGTGTCAAAATATTGAATGCAATTGAATTCAAATCATACATATATTTTAATATTTTAGTGAACAAGAAAAATAGCAACTGATACCATCAAACTTTTAAAACATTTAATTATTTTAGAGCTGAAATTGTTTTAATTTTTAAAAGTATTTTAGAATTATGTCAAAGTAAATTCAACATTTTTATTGTTCAAGTAAATTATTAAACCAAATAGTCTTACATAGTTTTGAAAATTTAATTAACTCTTATTTAATATTTATAAAAGGAAAATCACTAACAATGCTTATTGAACATCTCTTTGGTTGACATTGTAAAGATTTGGCATAATATTTCACATAAATTTTATCAACAAAAATATGTGTGCAACTCAAAAAAGAAATTGAAGAGGACTTGAGAAAATGGTAAGACCTTCCATGCTCCTGGATAGGTATAATTAACATTGTGAAGATGGCAATCCTACCAAAGGCAATATACAAATGTAATGCAATTCCAATTAAAATCCCAACAGTGTTCTTCACAGAGATAGAAAAAAAATGACCTCAAGTTTCATATGCAAAGAAAGAAGGCCTCAGATATCCAAGCATAACCTCAGCAAAAGAAATACCTCAGGAAGCATCACCATATCTGATCTAAAGCTATATTACAAAGCCATAGTAATAAAAATAGCATGGTACTGGCATAAAAACAAGAGGATAGACCAATGGAATAGATTTGATGACTCAGACTTTGGGTCAATCAACTACAGCTATTTGATATTTGACAAAGGGCCTAACAATGTAGGCTGAAACAAGAGAGCATCTTCAACAAATGGTGCTGGACAAACTGGATAACTATATTCAGGAAATTGAAACTTGGTCCACATATTTTGCCATGCACTACATTCAAATCCAAATGGATCAAAGACCTCAGTATAAGACCAGAACTTGGCTACTACCAGAAGAAAATACAGGAAGAACTTTACATGATATAGGAATGGAAAAAGACTTCATGAACAAAGCCCCAGTAGCTCACAATCTTAAACAGTCACTTAACCAATGGGATCACATGAAGCTGAAGAATTTCTTTACAGACAAGCATGCAATAAGCAATGCTAATAGATTGCCCACAGAATGGGAGAAAATATTTGCTGATTATCCAACTGACAGAGGCCTAATATCTAGAATCTACAAGGAATTCAAAAACCTAAACAACAGAAAAAAATCAAACAACCCACTCACAAAATGAGGCAAAGAGCTGAACAGCCAGTTCAGAGAGGAAGAAATACAAATGGCAAATACACACTTAAGAAAATGTTCATCATCCCTAATCATCAAGGAAATGCAAATTAAAACAACTATGAGAATCCACCTTACCCCAGTAAGGATAGCAAACAGCAAAAAATCAAATGAAAGTAAATGCTGGCCAGATGTGGGAATTAGGAATTGTTGGTGGAATGTAAGAAGGAAATTTGGAAAGCAAAATGGAGACTCCTGAAAAAGCTGACTATAGAGATACCAACAAACCCAGTTATTCCCTTACTGGGCATTTACCCTAAAACCTTTAAACCACAGGCCTGACAGATTTGCTTAACCATGTTTATAGCAACGAAATTCGTAATGGCTAAGAGCTGGAATTAACCCAGATGTCCATCACTAGAAGAATGGATAACTAAGATGTGGTATATATACACAATAGAATTCTACACAACAGTAAGAAAGAATGACACAATGAGATATTAGGAAAAATGGTTGAACCTGAAACAGATCATTCTCAGTGAATTTACCCAATTACAGAAAGATAATTGTCACATAGTCTCACTCATCTATAGCACCTAACCTGAATCTACTCAAGATACCAACATACCCAGCAAACATCTCAAGGACTAGAAAATAGGGTGGTTGGGAAGGGAGGGTAGGGCAAGGGAGGGGATGGGGGACACAAATCCAGACCCAAACATCAATGGTACCATAAAATTCTACAACCCTAAAAGGCAGACCAAATGGTTAAACCTTCACCAGGCCCTTAGAGGGAACACCTGTGCTACAAAACAATGAAGAGGGTATGATGAAGCATGACCTTAATCTTCTACAGCCCACCTCTCTCTCTCACTTTCTCTTCTCTCTTACTCTTTTATATTAATTATCTTTTTCTTCCTTTTCTTAGTGGGCACTGATCTGTAATTCTCAGTACCAGCTATCATCCACAGTGAACTTTTGATCAGAGAGACCTCCAAGATTTCCTAAAAGAATGACATATTTCAGTCAAAGTACTTGATGACCCACCCAAGGTTAATGGTAAGACTCTACTGATGCAGACACCATATGCGTTTGACACCTAAAATGGAATGATATGGCTGGAAGCAGGGAGAGAGTCAGTGCCCAGATAGTCAGTGTATCTAGTGCCAGAAGGTGCTACATGGGCGACTGGGGGAAAATGACCAATATCTGTCCAAGAAACTCATGGTCTAACCTACTTAGCAGCAAATAACCTGCCGTGATGCTCACACAAGTGCAATAGTTGCACACAGCCACAGTAGGAAACAAACTGCTCTTGATTTGGCTAACTGATCCACTCAGTGGAATGAGACCCATAGCTGGATCTGGGAAGCGAGTCAGAACAATATCCAAACTTGAGCCCACTGTCCATTATCAGGCTACCACCAATCGTGGGCTACAAGAGGGCCTACACCTATTAAAATCTCTATAAAACAGGGCTGGAGAGATGGCGTAGCAGTTAAGCGCTTGCCTGTGAAGCCTAAGGACCCCGGTTCGAGGCTCAGTTCCCCAGGTCCCACGTTAGCCAGATGCACAAGGGGGCGCACGCGTCTGGAGTTCGTTTGCAGAGGCTGGAAGCCCTGGCGCGCCCATTCTCTCTCTCTCCCTCTACCTGTCTTTCTCTCTGTGTCTGTCGCTCTCAAATAAATAAATAAATAAAAATATCAAAAACAAATGCAAATTTTTAAAATCTCTATAAAACAATTAAGGGTTATCCCATTTGTCTGGTGCTAACTTTATTTTCCGTTAGAGAATCTACTTCTCTTTTTCAGATAGCCACAGATCCTAAGGAGAGACCCACCCCATCATACCTCTAAAGGGCCCCAGCTGAAACTAAGAACAATTGGCAAAATAAGCATGGGTGTTCTTTTCTTGGTGAACTGGGTACCAGCACAAGGGTGAAGGGAATTGACACAGAGAACAATCAACTCCTACCAAATCAGATATCCAGAGACCTAGGGGCCTCCAACACCACATCACTGAAGCAGACCAAAAATGAACCCAACATGGTTCAGGGAAATTTTGCAGAAGAGGTGGCGGGAAGAATGTCAAAGCCACACATTGGGTGGAGAAATTTCTCCTACCCATATCTGTGGGCTAACTCCACAATGCATGACCCATATACCTCAACAAGAAGGGGTCAGGGGTAGGGGGTAGGACATGGATGAGCCTAACAATGGTACCAAATTGACTGAATTCATTGAATACAAAACTAATTAATAAAAAATAATAAAAAGCAGAAAGAAAAAAAGTATGTGTGCATACTTAACAAGATTGTTACTATTATAAAAGTTTTCCAGTGTCAAGTGAAACTATTGGAAATTCAATTTAGTTTGATCTACCTTCCAGAACCATGTATTAAAACACAAATCGAGGGCAGAAGGACAAACTAGGAAAAAGAAAGGAAAGAATGATAGATCCTTGTCAGTCTTTTGTGATCAATATTTTTTTGTTATATCAGAATAAATTCATCAATTAATTTGTCTTTTCTCTGAGGTAAGAGACATTTCAGTTTTCTTTATGGTATCCATTGATTATGTTTCTATTAATTATAAATGAATTTATATACCTAAGGGAACTTGGCAGAGGTACTCTTTCATTTGAAGATTCAAAGTAAAATCTTAAAAAAAAAAACAAAAAAAAAACTGAGCTTTAGCAGTTTTATCAGAGTTAGTCACAAAAGTATTTTTTTCTTACATTACATGTGTGTGTTGTACCAGAGTTGAGTTCTAGATTCAAAAAGAAAAATATTTTTAGGGTTCTTTATGTATATACTATGTATATTTGTAATATGTTGGGACATCCAAGAATCAATATGCTTGGTTTAATCTAAAGGTAATAGTGAGACAAAAAATGTTATATCAGATATCAATTGCTACCTGAAGCATTTTTAGTAATAGCATGTAACCTACAGTATTCCTAATTCCAGCTGAAAATTTTAAACTGCATTCAATTCCATATTGGAGGCAATTACCCTTGGATGACTTACAGATTTGTATGCTTTACAAACAGAAGAAATGACTACCTTTTTTTTCCAATTAATTTTCCGAAATGTTTGTATAGCCAGCAACCTTGTAAAATAATGTATGATTCAGGAGTGAAAAACAGAAATATTTCTTTCCAGTTATAAAAGCATCGTATGTTCCTCTGGAGTGAAGAACAGATGTGCTCTTTCTCATATGACAGACTCAAGATGTATAGTTTCAATCCCTTCTACTGTCATTAAGCCTTCTGTAAGCACAGGTGTCATTGAATTCTTGTTTCCTTAAAGGTATTAGAGTTGATGGGATTGGTATGAGAAAAAAAAATAAATCTAATTCTGCAGGCATTATTATTTCTGTAAGTGATAAACTCCTTTGACTCAATGTCCTTAAACTGGGTCATAACTTGGTGTTTTAGATGTGGTTTCAGATCTCACACCAATCTCTTGACTGCTTTCCTTGTAAGGATGGGTTACTGTCTGAGGGAAGTTTATTAGAATGGGAAAGAAAAGCATCCTATGTACTAAGTAGCAGGACTTGTGGAAGCAATGGAGTTCTTTATGGGTAAAGAGAAAACTTTTACCAACTGAGCATAACTTTTCCCCTGTTGGACTGTTAAAGAGGAAGAAATGAAATTATCTGTGGTTGACTAATGGGATAAGAAAAAAAAAAATGTTAAGTACATGAGGCTCTGAATGTCAATAGCACTTATGTAGGTGAGAGGATTGCAATGCCAGTGTTCTGATTCCCCTTTATATCCTAGAATATCCACTGTTGGAAGAGAAAATTCAAAGAAAAATGTAGAGATATACAAAAATATTTAGAAACAGAAATAAAACAGCATAAAAAGCCATAACCCCACAGGAAATACCAGCATCCCCAATGAGGAAGGCTGTCAGCAGAATGGAGGTAGGAAGGAGAGAAATGATGGTATCAACACATGATGTGTCCATACAAAGTACATACATAAAATTTATATTTCTTGAAGAAAATATACCCATATATGTAAAACGTATAATGTATACTCTAAACCCCAAATCTCAATAACATAATAAATATTTTAAGTTGTATATAAAAAAATTCTTACAAAACATTGAGTTTTATTACCATACCTTTTGGAAAGTGGTATTTAAAATAGACTTACAGTATGTAATCAGAAATGGTTCAATTAGAGAACCAATCAAGTGTTTTCCGGGCAGAAGGAAATGGATGCTCAATTAGAACAAGAGAAACAGCCAATTTGTTTGGTAGGCATATATGTAGAGTGGGTGTATGTAAATCTCATATATGAGAGAGAAGGAGCAAAGGAGGAGAGAAAGAGGAAGTGAGAGAGGATAAGTGTTGCAGTTATCTTTGCATTGCTAGACCAACACCCGGACAATTTATGGTAGAAAAGGGCTTATTTAAGGCTTACAGAATCCAGGGAAGCATCAACAATAGCAGAAGAAGCTCATTGCCATAGATTCATAGCAGGGAGACACAAGCGATTTCTAGCAACTACAAACAGCCAGAACTCAAACTGCTTTTGAGCACACAGGAGGGTTTCATTGAAGACATGCTCCTAGTGACACACCCTCCAGCACACTCTTGGAGATGTGAGTTGAACACTTACTTTAAAAAAAAAAAAAAAACTCAGGATACAGAGGAAATACTTGCACATTTATACCATCACATTTCACTCCTGCCCCCTCTTCTTTATCAATTTTAACATTGTTCCAAAATCCCAAATCTCATCTGAGATTTAATACTGTCTCTTAAATGTGAATCGTGTAATAATAAAACACAAGTTATATACTTCCAACTCATAATGGCACAGAGTAAACATTCTCATTTCAAAAAGGCCTAACAAGGATAGACTGGACCAGTATACCTGATAACCAGCAAGTAATCATCAAACATCTGTAGTTCATGTCCAACATTCATAACTAGTGATTCCAGTTCCATCCCTCCAGCTGGCCTGAGAACCCCAGGGAAAATTCCATCCCAAGTCAGGATTAAGTCTATACCCAAACCATGATTGGTTCATCTTCCTAAATCTATACAATGGCTGTCCAGTTTACTGTGTGCCCACTAACCCATAATCCCTTCCTTTTATTCTTCCTCAACATTTTCTTACAGGACTTAAAAAAAAAATTATTAGGATAGGCATACTTAGTATGTAAACAACATATGCTGATACCATCATTTCCCTCCTCCCTGCCCCTTTTACGAAGAGGTCCTCCTTGTTGGGGATGCAGGTCAACCCCATGGGGATTGTGGGTCATGCATTGTGGGGGCAGCAGTCAGTAATGGGGTAGAGGCAATGTCTCTGTGCATAATGTCCCAACTTGTGGTTCTAACAATCTTTCTGGCCCCTCTTCTACAAAATTTCCTAAGTCATGCTGGGTGCATTTTAAGTCTATTTCAGTGATGAGCTCTTAGGAGCCTCTGGATCTCTGGTTTAGTAGGTGTTGAGTGTCCTCAGTGTCTATCTCCTTCACCCTGGTGCTGATATCAGATTTACTGAGAAAGCAACACTGTTACTCATTTCCCCAGTTCCTCTGTGGTTTTGGGGCGGGGGTGGGGTTGGGGGGCGGGGAGGGGGTGGGGCGGCAGGGTGAAGTATGTTGGGCCATTTATCTCCTCAGGTCTCGCTCCCATTCCACTCAGTGCCAGTCTGCTCACTGTGGGGCACAGGGAACCTGGACTAGGCACGGGAGCCCAAGACTTATGCCTCCACTCCACCAGTGCACTTTCAGGGTCCCTTAGATAGTTACTTCTCTGGGAGAGACTCTAATTGCAATGACTCCATTCAGCTGGAAGTGAAGACTGACCAGGCCTAATCTTTCCTATAACACCAGTTAGAGTGTCTTCTCAGACAGGGAGGAATAAGAAGGAGTCAGGTAGTTTTGTTAGGTAGTTTAAGGTATCTGGGCCCCTAAAATAAAAACAGGAATGTCTGCTCTCACAATCTCCACTTTGCTAGAGATCAAAGAATAATCTAACTACTTTACTGCTTGCCTACGAGGGTCACCATGAGTTTGAGGACAGCATGGGCTACAGTGAGTCCCTACTCAAACCCTTCCGAAAAAAAGTTGCAAGTGTATAAAAATATGCTATCTTTTTTCTAGCATCTTCTTTCTAGCACTCAGGAGACATAACTTATAGGCATCTGTGAGTTGGAATTCTACCATATCTCACACAAACAAGCAAGCATACAAACACATAAACAAGATGTGCAATGAGAATATAGAAATCAGAGATAAAGAAAATGATAAATAGAGCTTGAGAGAGTGCTTAGCGGTTAAGGCACTTGCCTGAGAAGCCTAGGGACCCAGGTTCTGCTCTCCAGAACTCACGTCAGCCCCACATACAAGGTGACATATGCATCTGGAATTCATTTACAGTGGCTGGAGGCCCTAGCGTGCCCATTGTCTGCCTCTCTCCCTCTCTCTCTCTCTCTCTCTCTCTCTCTCTCTCCTTTTCTCTCTCAAATAAGTAAATAAATAAAATATTTAAGAAAAGAAAATGGTAAATAGATGTAGATGCATATTATGTTCAGGTTTGAAGGGTTCATTGTTATTATGACATTTATTGCAACATTCATTTATAGATTAATATTATTAATTCAATTCCAGTCCTACTGTGAGCTCTTGGAGTTCGTTTGCAGTGGCTGGAGGCACTGTCATGCCATTCTCTCAGTCTGTCTCGCTCTCTTTTTTTTGTCTCTCTCTACTTGGAAATAAATAATAAATAAAAAATATATTTTAAAAAATCAGATTTTAAGATATAACCAACATATTTCCTGAGATGAAATCACATAGTTGAGTATGTGTATATATCACATTGATATTTTTACTCATAATATTCATATTACAAGCAAAATCCATATCATAAATAATATGTAACTATATTGTAAAAGATAATTAAATGACAGACTGTATATAAGGCATGCATCCTGTATAATATAGTGTTTGTTAAAAGTTATCATTTGGTGACAATATAGTTTAGAGAAAAGCATAGCAGAAGATATTGGTTACAATTCATATGTATACATTTTAGTGTGCATGCAATTTCCTATAGTGCACAATGTATGATAATATATGGCTCAGTTCTACGTTACGCATCTACTAGTGTACATAGTTTTGTGTTATTTTAGGTTGTCCTATTTCCACTTGTTAAAAAAAGTTAATTTCCTTTTTGAAAATTTTGTTTATTTACTTTATTTTGAGAGAGAGATAGAGAAAGGGCACACCAGGGCCTTCAACTGCTGCAAACAAACTCCAGACACATGCATCACCTGCACCTGTCTTAAATGGGTTCTGGTGAATTGAACCTGGGTCCTTTAGCTTTGCAGGCAAGCATCTAAACCACTAAGCCATCTCTCCAGCCCCCAAAAGTTAATTTCAAAACATCTTCATGCAGATCTTTCAAGAGGACATCCAAAAATGTTGTCACAGGGGTGGACCTCCCTGTATGTTGTCTCTTAAGCTCTTCAGTGGAGGAAATATGGAGGCAGAAGCTTGAGAGAGATGATGTGAACCTATACAAGTCCAGGATAATGTGTGTTTATGTCTGAGTATTCTTTGAAAGGTTTGAAAATAATTTTTAAAGTATAAAATCTGGGCTGGAGGGATGGCTTAGCAGTTAAGGTGTTTGCCTGCAAAGCCAAAGGACTCAGGTTCGATTCCCCAGGACCCACCTTAGCCAAATGCACAGAGGGTGCATACAACTGAAGTTCGTTTGCATTGGCTGGAGAGCCTTGTGTGCCCATTCTCTCACTGTCTCTCCCTCTTTCTCTGTCATATAAATAAACAAATAAAATATTTTAAAAGCGTAAAATCTTATAGAATTTATACATATATGACATATTTACAAAATGTGTTTGTATTTTAGGATGTTGTTACAAAATAGTACAAAGATAAGAAATTAATGGGTGCATAATATAAAAATGTGATAGCGTTTTAAAGTTAATTCATAATTGAAGAAAGTCAAAAAAAGCTTGACATTTGTTTAGCTTTATCACATAGGACTGATAAGGCTGGAGAAGTGTGAATTAATTTCCTTTCTCTCACACTGACTCTCACTCTTCATGTACTCAGAGAAACCTGTAGATCTGCAGCATCCCTCTAGCGCAAGCAGCCTACCAGCTCTGTCATTTATTTGTCTTTCATAATGACTAATTTACCTTCTTACCTTTCCTGTTCACCTTTCTACTTTTACACATAAAAATATAAAAATACTTACCTTTGTGTTACAATTGCATAGAGTGCTGACTTGTGTGACTTTTAGCACAGGAACAATAGACTATAGCAAAGAGCCTAAGTATGGCATGAGATGTGCCATTATCTTCCATAGTATAGTCTATGATTTTATCACCATGACAGCATTGGCTGAAGACATGATTCTTATGATATATCCATGTCTCTAGTGACTCGTAACTGCATATATTTTATACAATGTTTATTTATTCTCTTAAAATTTAAGTGTGGGCTGGAGAGATAGCTTAATAGTTAAGGCACTTCCCTGTGAAGCCTAAGGTACTAAGTTGGATTCCCCAGTACCCATGTATGCCCGATGCACTAGGTGGGGCATCATCTGGAGTTAATTTACAATGGCTGGAGGTACTGGCATGCCCATTCTCTTTCTCTCTCTCTCTGTCTCTATGTGTGTGTGTGTGTGGTGTGTATATATATATATATATATATATATATATATATATATATATATATAGTATTTCTCCCTCTTTCTCTCTTTCAAATAAATAAATAAATATAAATTTTTTTAATGCAAGCAGAAAGAGAAAGGGAGTGACCAAAGGGGAATGGGTGCACCAGGGTCTCTTGACATTGCACAGGAACTCCAGATGCAAGCACCACTTTGTGCATCTGGATTTACATGGGTATAGGGGAATCAAACCAGGGCCACTATGCCTTGAATGTAAGTGCCCTTAACTTCTGAGCCATTTCTCCAGATTAAAAATTCTTTAAGAGGATAAAGAAGTTGATTATAGCCAGGCATGATGACACATGCCTTTAATCCCTGCACTCGGGAGGCAGAGGCAGGAGGATCACTATGAGTTCAAGGCCACCCTGAGACGACATAGTGAATTCCAGGTCAGCCTGAGCTAGAGTGAAACTCTACCTCGAACTCCCTCTTCCACACCCCCCAAAAAAAGTTGATTAGAGATAGGAAAATAGCTATAGCAGTTACTTTCCAGAGCAATGCATATTAAAGATTAAAAGGGGTGGGGAGATGGCTCAGCAAGTAAGATCACTTGCCATGCAAGCATGAGGACAGAGAAAGCCAGATACACTGTGAGCTTTGCCACACCATGCAGGCCATGCCTGCCTCTAACCCTAATCCTGTGGGGAGCAGACTCTGGATAATCACTGAGGCTTCCTGGGCAGCCATTCTGACTGAAAATGACAGCTCTGGGTTCAGAGAGAGACTGTGTCCAAGTAAACCCGTGGATAAGCATATCCCCTCTGGCCTCCGCATGCATGAACAGGGAGGGCACATACCTGCACACACCCACAAGTGCATACAACATAGAGTACACACACTGTCCACACATACACACAAAATAAGGAGTGATGACATAAATGAATTAATTTAGCAATATTAAAATCAAAATTAAAAGTCATTTCTATAATGTGACATTATTAAATAGCAATTTAAATATTTAAGGGTAAAAAAATAACATCTAGTGTTGATATTTTCACTGTGTATTTTTGGAAATATAGAGAACTACAATAGTACTGGAGAGATGGCTTAGCAGTTAAAGTCTAGAGAATGCTTAGAAAGTCTCACTTATTGAATTAGTTATGCTTCATATTGTACCTGACCAGAAGCAACGGAATGGAGAATGGGTTTGTTTTGTATTACAGCTCTACCCAAGCAGTCTGTCATGGTGGGTTACTACCAAGGCTAGGTCATGCTGTAGCTGGTTACACTGAATTGAGGAACGTGAGAGGGTGAATCAGAAGTTGAGCCAGGCTACAAAATATTGAGGCCTACCCTTCAGTGACCCACTTCCTCCAGTGAGGCTCCAACTCTTCAGGTTGCTACAACCTTCCCCAAAAGTGCATTGAGGCGCCAAGTTTGAGGGACATTTTACTTTCAATTCATAATCCTTTTCAACCCTTTTCAACCAGTTATCCAAGTTATTTAGGCAGAAAATGAAAAAATGTATCAACACAAACACTAATAAAAATGTTTATGACAACTTTACCTATGGTAACCAGAAATAGGATGCACATTAGAAGGAGAAAAAGGAGAGAGAAGAGAGAGAGAGAATCAGAAAGATTGTGTTACATCCAAATTTTTTAAGTGCCCCAATGTAAGTAGGAATAAAATGCTGGTTTCCTTAAAAACATGGGCTCATTTCAAAACCATTTTTCTGAGTGAACAAAGCAAATTTTATACCTCTTCTGTTTGATACACCTGACATATAGCTCTGGGAATGGCACAATCTACCTATAGTAATTTATAAAAAGACTTATGTATGACTATGTTGTCCTGGCACAGTGAAGTGTTTTCTAGAGAGAAATATTAAAGTACATTATTCTTTTATATTTTTTTTAAATTTATATTTATTTATTTATTTATTTGAGAGAGAGGTAAACAGAGAGAGAATGGGAACACCAGGGCCTCTAGCCACTGTATACTAACTCCAGATGCATGCAACACCTTGTGCATCTGGCTTATTTGGGTCCTAGGAAATCAAATCTGGACCCTTTGGCTTTACAGGCAACCATCTAAACTGCTAAGTCATCTCTCCAGCCATATTAGAGTAAATTCTGTGATGACACAAACACAAATTCTTGACTAGAACAGTATTGTATTTTTGGCAGCACCTATTAAACATTATGCTAATTATTTAAAATTATAAAATATATATTTTGGTTTTAATAAAGTGTTCAGACTAAAAAATTTTATGATGAATTTATTTTTACAATAAAATTTAAAATATAGTAAACTTTATATTCTAAAGATGATGAAAAGACACAAATGCAAAATAAAAAGGCTGTGACTACTGAAACAAAAATACAGTGTCACTTTGCATCCCTTAAAAATTTAGAGTCCACAGGATATAGATTAAACAAAATAGCAAAAGTACTATACATATAAATTTTCATATTTTCTAGTCTTTAGTATTATTTCTCCTGAGAGGCTAAAAGTGCCTAAAGTCAGAAACTTCTCTCTCTAATATTTCTTCTTGAAGTATTAGAAGAAATGAAATTGCAGCAGTCACTTAATAGGTATGTCATGATATATTTTAGCTTCTTCAATGCCACATACTATTCACTGGTGATAAAAGTCATGATGTTCATAAACTAACTTTGAGAAATAGCATCAGGGCTGGAGAGATAGCTCAGCAGTTAAGGCACTTGCCTGTAAAGCCTTACAATCTGGATTTGATTCCCCAGTATCCACGTAAAGCCAGATGCACATAGTGGTGCATATGTTTTACCCATTCTCTCTGTCTTCTCTTCTGTCTCTCTCTGATTGTAAATAAATAAAAATGTTTAACAAGATAGATAGCATTAGTTAAATTGCTCAGATTTACCTCTTTTGTGTGTATTGGAATTTTGTTAGTTTGAGGACAACTCTATAGGTAACAAAAGAAGTCATAGCACTGATGACTTTCTGGGAGCTTTTGCTCTCTATATTGGATCACATGACTCAATAGTTACAAAGCCATGAGGAATAAATTCAAGAGCTGGTCCTTCCATGAGAATTGCCTTGGATATGAAGAGAGAATGATGATGTCAATTGATGATCAATATAATTACATCATGTGTAAGTAGAGTTGACTTTCTGGAAAGAAGGAAACAGTGGCTAGGTTTCCCATCTTCCTTCAACTTGCTACCAGCACCTCATGGCTTATTTCACTTTCATGAGTTATCAGATTGACAGCAACTTTTTCTGATTTCACAGCTGTCCATGTATGTGATTTTAAGGTAGTTTTTCCAAGTGCCTGGTTGAGCAAATGCAGAAGAAATAAAAGTAATATGTTCCTATTTGGTAAATTACCAAATAGATTTGAACTGTGAACAGAAAGTGCCCTATATTGGTGGGATAAAGTATGAAATGTAGAGGAATTTCAAAAGAATAGTTTTTCAACTAGCTTAACAAAATGGAATAAAAATTTAACCATTTGTATGTTATACACAAATCCTCTGACATGTATGTATGTATGTTTATATGTATGTACCATCTATCTGTCATCTAAATATCTGTCATCTTTCTATCATTTTCCTATCTGTTTATCTTTAAATGACAATATCCAATCCTCTTACAACAATAATGCATAAAACCAAAAGGGCTGTTCAGAAACTTAACTGGGTTATATCTGTGTCATGTTGTCTTGCATCTGGACCTGAACTAGTAAACCAGGATTTCACTGTCCTGATTTAAAATTGAAAACGTAGCTTCCAGACATGAAAGTAATCACTTTCAAATAGCTCTTACAGTGGAATGATGCCTCTTTGAAGAGCCAGTTTTTCATCCATTGTCACATCTTACTTAAAGCACTTGAATTCTCTAAACAAGTGTTTGAGGTTTATTTTAGAGATTTTCTACAACACTTCAATTTCCGTTGAACTTCTCATCCCCTGGTGGGTAGGAGAAAGCAGTGAGGGCAAGGGTGGCCGCTAGAAAAGTGGGAGTTCAGGGGACCGTTTTGTAGCTTCCACCCATTCCCACTCTCCTTGTGTTCATATCACATTAATGATATGTGCTCTATCATCTTCCACAGCGCCCAGTGCCCACAATCACTAAGCTTATCAAATCTTTAAAGCTGGACCTTGGTAGAATTTTTCAGTACAGGCAGTGACATAGAGGCATACATAACTAATAAACTATTTCATTCTGCCTTTTGTAGAAATTATTTTCTGATAAGGCATGTAGATTTAAATGGAAGAAAGGAAGAATTGTATGATTTCAGATATTAGTGAGTTTATACATTCCTATATGGCTGCCTAGGTCAGATCATCCCTAAAGAGGAACTTTTAATTTTAAAGAATGTAAAGAAACCAATAAAGGACTCCAGTTGAACACTAGTCATATCTTATAGATAATATTCTGGGACAGATGTGCTAGGTCATTTCCCATTGGCCCCATTTTATTTACATAAGTCATTTGACACTTTGAAACTGGGTAAACCATAAGAGACCAGATTAGGATATTTATAATATGTTTCCAGGATGATTTCCATAGCTTAAAAGTACAGAATTGAGAGACTGATTACTTGAAAATAATACAATTATTTTCCTTCTTGAAATATACAAAGATAATATCTAGAAAGTAAAATATAATAAAATATCTTCCAATGTGGACTGCCTTGGTGAAGCACTCATAACATCATTTATTTTTAATTTTTTTTGGTCAGTTTTACTTATTTATTTGAGAGATCGAGAGAGAAAGAGAATGGCACACCAGAGCCTCCAGCCACTGCTAACGAATTCCAGATGCATGCGCCCCCTTGTGCATTTGGCTAACTTGGGTCCTGGGGAATCAAGCCTTGAAGCAGCATCCGTAGGCTTCACAGGCAAGTGCTTAACCACTAAGCCATCTCTCCAGCCCCATCATAACATCATTTTTGATGTGAAGTTATCTTATTATAAATACTCATGAATTACTTGTGCCTCAGGATCACATTTGTCCTGTACTATCCTGCTATAAGATGTAGAACTTACACAGACTTAAATAAGTTAATACGTGTGAAATGTAATACATGTTCCTGGTATGACAAAATAAAATCCATCATAATTTTAATTTTTACTAAGCAGGAAATACTTTACATTGAAGAAAATGGTTACAGTTCCTAGTCTTAAACATTTACATTTATGGCTAGGGAACTAAACCTAAGATGTATAGTAAAGTGTTATCACTATTAGAATCCATCTCAAATTCTTGCCATATCAAATGAGATGTAAGTGCTTTTCAATGCTATATAAAAATTCTCATAGAAGCTATAGCATTCAGTCAAAAAGATATCCAAGAGGTATTCTCAGGGTTGCCTGGAACTCATAGCAGTCCTCCTACCTCTGCCTTCCGGGTGCTAGGATTAAAGGCATGCACCACCATGCCCAGCTGTGAAAAATTAAAAAAAAAAAATTAAAAATAAGAATTTTGTGCTGGGTGTGGTGGCGCACGCCTTTAATCCCAGCACTTGGGAAGCAGAGGTAGGAGGAGCGCTGTGAGTTTGAGGCCACCCTGAGACTACATAGTGAATTCCAGGCAAATGAAATCACCAGCTATCACGGCCATATTAGAGCGGAAAAATAGAACACTTTACTTACAGTCAGTAACCTCTATCGAAGAACGAACAAGGCCAAATCTTTCGAAGACATTGAAAGAATTTGGGTTTGTTGATGGACAGGAACTGGCTGTTGCTGATGTCACCACACCTCAAACTGTACTTTTCAAACTGCATTTTACTTCCTAAGGAAAATAAATCTGTACATAATGGAAAACTTGTAGAAATAATATACTTTATGAATGCTAAAAAATCTGACTGAAGAGCAGGGGAACCCACCAACATGGAAATTTAATTGATACCACTTTTAGCATTGGTGTCATGAGAATTTGACTTTTATATATATATATATGCATGCACGCACGCACGCACGCACGCACGCACGCACACACACACACACACACACACACACACCCCACACACAGCAAGCTACGCTTCTTTAACTTTGTAACTTTCTCTTGAAGACTGAACTTTGGGGTTGGTGCTTTTCATTAGTAATATGGGAAGTAATGCATGGAGAGAAAGTTTTTGAACAAATGTGTTGCTTCTTTAAAGGAGGAGGCAAATCTCTCTTTTGTGTAAGTTATATTGTAGTCAAAAAATGCCTTTCTCAGCTTTCATTTGAACAACCACATGTACAAAAGATGTATCCTTTAATTGAAATGAGGAAATAAGTTTTAAAATAGCATTAAAAATTATAACAATAAAAAAAAAGATATCCAAGAAACGTGGCTTGAGTTTGTAATTTGCTCTCATGAACAATGGAATGAAATTTTTTATCCTGAACTAGCGATGAAGGAAGAATGTTACAGTTTTTATGACATAACAAAATGTTTTAAATTTTATTTATGTGTGTGTGTGTGTGTGTGTGCCTGAATATGTGCATGTGTATACACAGAATAACACACATGTCGAAGTCAAAAGACAACTTTCAGGTCAGCTGTTTGCCTTTCTACCTCATTTGAGTCAGAGTCTCTCACTCTGGATTAACACTCTGTATTGGTCTTTGCTGTGCTCACCATAACCCTCTGAAAAATTCTCCTGTTTCTGCCTCTGATATCATCTTCCATTCAGCATGTGGGATTACAGACAGCCACCAAGAGATTTGGGGATAAATTTTGGGTAGTATAACTTGAGTGAAAAGTATTTTATCCACTGAACTATCTCCCCAACCCCCTTACCCAAAAGCTCTAAACCATAGACACACTGAACTGTAAGTGGGCACTTTGATGACTTCAATGAAACTGTTGTCTTGTTGCTGATGGAGTGTGACCATACATTCCCAACACCTAAGAACCAGTCACGCATTTTTATGCTTTCTGCTCTCATAAGAATCATGATTAGACTCTAGCTGCAGCCAGAGAAAACTGAGTTAATAGGACATTACTAGCCTGGAAATGTATCTGAGAAATTGAGTTAAACTTTGAAGGGAAGGTTAAACTGACTTTTTGCAGCAATGTTCTCTAATTTTTCTTCTTTCCTTTTTCCCTTTGTGCCTTGTCTCCATCTACCTTTCCATTTGTCATTGTCTAAGGGCATTATTTCATCCTTCTTCTAAAACTTGCTCTCTTTCATCCTATTTCTTTCAACCTATACTTCACATGTCTTACTTCTTTTAAAAGCTGTTTTCTGTGAACTCTCTTCCCCTATTTGTCTGATACTTTTGGTTATATGTTTCTACTGTATCTGACATCCCTGGCCACTTTGAAGTTTCTAGGAAGACATAGTCAATATTTAATCATTTGAGAGTTTGGGAGATATGTGGATATCATTAAATAGTCCCATACCTTTACCATGAGTCTATAAAGACTTTGTAATATTGTTAAGGGTTAAATTTTGTCAGATATTGTCTATTTCATCTAAATTTCTATGCATCTATAATATGACTAATGATTTTATCAGTTTCTTTACATTTATTTATTTTGTTTGTATACTATGTAGCTTCAAATTCAAAACCAATTATTTTCAGTCTTTACTTTTTTGTTTGTTTGGGGGGATTTTAGGGTACCAGCATTTGCTGATCCTTACGAGATGAAGTTCTTTTGAGCCTGATTTACCTAATCACCATAATGTTTTCCAGAAAATTTCATTCATTTTCCTGCATATTTCATAATTTCATTATCCTGTAGCAGTGGAATAAAAGTCCATTGTGTATATAACTTCATTCCAATTACCCATCTTAGATGGTATCTAAGTTGGTTCCATTCCATTACCAAGTTATTGTGAATAGAAAAAAGAATAAGCATGAATACGAAAGCATGTATGAGGTAATAAATAGAGGCCTTTGGATATATGCCCAGGAATGGGATAGCTGGACCATAAACAAGTTCTACTTAGCATTTTGAGGAACCTCTATCATGATTTCCAGAGTGCCTCAGTGTGTTTACACTTCTGCTCACAGTAAATAAAAGTTTGATTTCCTATACATAATCTGCAACGTTGGTTGTCATTGCCTTTATGATGATTGCCACTCTGACTGGGGTGAGATGGAATCTCAAAGTCATTTTAATATACATTTTTGTGCTGGATAAGAATGATAAAAACATTTTTATATTTATTAATCATTTTAATTTCTTCTTTTGATACCTCTGTGTTCCTTTTAATGGGCCACTTTTTATGCAGTTGTTCACTTTTCTTAAATTTTTACTTCTTGAGTTCTTTGCCTATTCTAGATGTTAATTTGTCACATATATAGCTGGGAAAGGTCACTTCAGAATCTAACAGCTGCCTCTTCATGCCAAAGACAGCTTCTTTTGTTGTACAAAAGTTGTTTTTAAATTTAATAAGTTCCCATTTGTCAATTGTGCACCTTATTTCCTTACCTAGGCCTGAAGTTTGGAGAATATCCAATACTCTTTCCTCTAGTCATTTCAGGATTTCATATTGCTGATTCATTTGGAGTTCATTTTTGTTCAGGGATAGAGATAAAGGTCTATTTTCACTCTTCTACGTGTGGAAAACCAGTTAGCTTGAATTTTCAAATATATGTGTTAAGCATCTCTATAGATCAGCAAGCAATAAAAGAGCTGGAGGTTGGACAACAATTAAGTAGGGAAATCATAAAGCACAAGTGATAGTGAAGTAAATGGGAGGGCACTGGGATACACAGGTTTAAGCTGAGATGAGGAAGAGGAGATGAGGGGATGAGTAAAAGAAGGAAATAGTTGTGGATTAATCAAAACATGGAGGTATAGAAAAGCAATATTGAAATATACTAGCCAAAAAGGTAATTTAATTAAAAGTAGGAAAATGAATAAAGATGAATTGCATGGATATGTAATGTTGTTCCCAGAAGTCACTTTAAAAAAAAAAAAATAGCTCCTCCAGTTGGGGATACTTCTTTATAAGTTATCTATCAAGGAAGTCCCAGAGGGTTCCCTAATCATACAGGGTATTGCTACTGATGTCAGTTGTCCACTAAACGTAAATAGTAAAAACTTATTGCTGAAGACTCAGAACCTTGTCATTGCTGGCTGTAGAGAAACCAATGTGGAACTAAACTACATGGATCCTCCCTTCTAGTTAGCTACCATGGAACTTGGAGCTATTATGCCAGCTACTCAGATAGAGGAATGATATCAATTAACTCACCCAGTGTTACAATATAATATGCCTAGAAGGGCAAGAGTGGCATGACTGCTATGGGGCAACCTTTTTTTTTTTTTTTTTTGTTTAAAGCTGGATTGGAGACCTAGTCTATCGGAGGAAAATCATGTCTGCTCCTCTATACCAGGTCAAAAGCCCTCCACTGGGGAGGCCATAGTCCACAAGGTGTGAATTACTACTGTTGTTTAACTAACCTGTACAATGATTAAAAATTATCTATCTAAATATTTATGTTTATGTTCACAGGTTGTTGCTATTCTCAGACTTTGGCAGTAAATCTTGATGCTTGTAGTGTTCAGCGTCTCAAAACTGGTCAAAGAGGTGAAAACAGGTTAGCTTTATCTCAGACACCTGTGCCATCCTCCTCATACTGCACAGAGCATCACAGAAGTGGGGCAGAAAGAACAGAAGAGGTGGGAAGAATGCTGCGGAACTCTTTACCTGGACACTGCATGACCATTGATGTCAAGAAACCACAGCAGCTGTGGTTTCCTGTAAAAGACCTGTTCATGATAGTGCCAGGAAACACTGCATCATGGACTGGGGAAGAGCTATGAGTCTCCACTCCGCCTTAGTTTTTATTGGTGGGTAATGGTGGCTAGAGGAGAACAGTCTTTCTCCTTAGTGATGTATCAGCTACAAGGTGGGGAGAAGATGAAAGGGTTCTGTGCAAATTGGATGGCGATAAGAGAGGTAAGAAGAGTCAATATGATGAAATTGCAATATATGTTTATGAAATTGTCAAAAAATTAATAAAAATACAAAAAATATTTTTAAAGGTTATACAGAAAAAATGGAGAGAGAAGTGAAGTTCTTCTGGGGGAATGTGTTGTCATTGCTAAAATGATAAAAAGAATGTAGCCAAATTCTGGGCTGGAGAGATGGCTTAGCAGTTAAGCGCTTGCCTGTGAAGTCTAAGGACCCCGGTTCAAGACTCAATTTCCCAGAACCTACGTTAGCCAGATGCACAAGGGGGTGCATGCATCTGGAGTTCATTTGCAGTGGCTGGAGGCCCTACCACGCCCACTCTCTCTCTCTCTCCTTCTTTCTCTTTATGTTGCTCTCAAATAAATAAATAAATAAATAACACAAATTTAAAAATGACTGTAGCCAAATTTAAACTAATAAGCTTTAGCTCTAGGTAACAAGAAAATTGAGAGAAGACAGAGTATAGTTTCATATAGTTTCTGTCCCTATAAACACGCACAACCTCTGTGACTATGAATCACAGCCTAAATGACCCATGATCTCACATTATCTGCATTTCTTTCCATAGTGATTCACAGGGTGTATTGGATATGTTACACTCAATACAGCATTTAATCAGCCCAGCATCATTACTCACAGTGTATTATTGACATTGTAATTCACTCTGGGTATTTTACATTCCATGGGCTTTAGTAATTATAAAGATAAATATTTCATTGAATTCACCTTTGTAGTAATATAGGGAATAGATCGCTGCTCTAAATACCCTCTGTTGTCAGTACAGTAATCATTCTCTCCTCTGTAATTCCAATGATCTCTCAACTATTTCTCTCCATAGTTTTGCCTCATCAATATCAGCTAAGTCACGTCTGCAACTTATCAGATTGGCTTCTTTTACTTAGCATAAATTTAAAGTTTTCTTTTTAAAAAAGAATATTTTATTTATTTATTTATTTATTTACTTATGAGAGAAAGCGAGAAATAGGCTGAAGAGAGAAGAGGCATGCCAGGGCCTATAGCCATTGCAAACAAACTCTCGATGCATGTGCACCGTTGTGCATCTGACTTATGTTGGTCCTGGGGAATTGAACCAGGGTCCTTAGGCTTCTTCAGCAAATGCTTTAACCACTAAGTCATTTCCTCAGCCCTGAAGTTTTCTTTTGTAAAACTTCATCACTTGTTATCTCACCATTTTCCCACCAAATAATGTTTCATTCTGTATATCTACCATAGGGTTGTCCGTTCACCAACTAATACTCATCTTGATTACATCTAGATTTCAGAAATTATGAATAATCTTGCTTGTGTCTTTTATTTCTGTGAGTTTATACATCTTTTTATTTATTTATTTTTTGTTTATTCTTATTTATTTGAAAGTGACAGACAGAGAAAGAAACAGGCAGAGAGAAAGAGAGAATGGATGTGTCAGGGCTTCCAGCAACTGCAAACGAACTCCAGATGCGTGTGCCCCCTTGTGCATCTGGCTAACGTGGGTCCTGGGGAATCGAGCCTCAAACTGGGGTCCTTAGGTTTTACAGGCAAGTGCTTAAGTGCTAAGCCACCTCTCCAGCTCAAGTTTATACATCTTAAAGTCACTGCGGTAAATAGCAAAAACATGACCCATTATTATACTGAATGATGACAGTATGTTAAGAGCTGGAATCAATCCAGATGTCCATCACTAGAAGAATGGCTAACTAAATGTGTTAATTTTGTAGGAAACTTCAAATATCTTTCAAAGCTCTTGGATTATTATACATTTTCACCAACAGAAAACAAAAGCTCTGGGTGTTGCACATCTTTTCAAGAATTCCATATGGTCATATTTTGGATTTTTCTCATTCAATAGTGATATGATTATGTTAAATTCAAATGGCTAATTGGGGCTGAGGAGATAGCTCAGCAGTTAAAGACATTGGCTTACAAATGGCTAATTACACTGAAGTTGGAACACTTTCTATATACTCATTTTCCATCTACATGTCTTTGAGGAGGTCTTTATTCAGGATTCCTAGTCATTTTTAAATGAAATTAATCATGTTGTTACTGCTGAATTTTAAGGGTATTTCTGAATGCTGTATTATAGTCCATTATGAAATGAGTCTTTTACACTCACTTTCTCCTAACCTATGGATTTTCTTCTTCAAATTCTTCCAATCATTTTTGTTTTCTGTAAAGAAGAAAGCTTTATGATTTACATGAAGTCTATCTCATTAATTGTTTCTCTCATGAATCATATCTTGGTTTACATATGAGGGAACAGTATCATCCCACAGTTAACCTGAATATTTTCTATCCTTTCTAATAACTGTATTGTTTTAAAATTCTTTTTAGGTCAATAATCTGCTTTTAGTTAACTTCACAGAAGATTGAAATCTTTTTGTTTAATTACATTTTAATGTTGTTCAGTCATCTTAATAACTAACAAAGGTTGAATTTTTTTATTAGTTTTCTATTCAGCAAATATGGGCAGTTTGGTACCATTATTTAGGCTCATCCGTGACCTACCCCCTCCCCAATTGCCCCTCCTTGTTGATGTATATGAAAATTGGCAAAACAAGCAAGGGTGCTGTTTTCCTGATGAACCAGATACCAGCACAAGGGGGAAGGAGACCAACACAGAGAAAAATCTACTCCTACCAAATCAGAGAGCCAGAGCCTCAGAGGCCCCCAACACCTCAGCACTGAAGCAGACCAAAAATGAACCCAACATGGCTCAGGGAAATTTTGTGGAAGAGGGGGCAGAAAGAATGTCAGAGCCACATGTTGGGTCATGAAATTTTTTTTAAAAATGCTCCGTCATTTGCTTTTGTTTCTTTATCAAAGGTATGTTCTCTCCATGCATATGATTCTCTTCCTATGTACAAATTCTGTTCCAGTGTTTTTATTTCTCATTTTTAATACTACACTATTAAATTTGTTATACCTTTACATTATGTCTTTAAGTTATGCAGAGATAACGTTCTGACTTTCTTCTGAATGATTTGAGTGTCTTTATAAATTTCAAAATCAGTCAATTGACATTTACAAAATGATTTCACAGGATTGTAATAAAAATTGCTTTGTGTGCATGTGTGTGAGGTGGTGGTGGTGTAGTATAGGATTTATTTATACACCTTGTATATGCATGCAGATAAATGCACCTAATTCATATACATATGGAGACCAGAGGAGAATGTTGGAAGCCCTCCTCAGTCACACATGTGCTTTATTTATTCCTGAGAGACAGACTCTCACTAAACCTGGAACAGCCATGTGATGAGATATATATATATATATATATATATATATATATATATATATATATATATATATATATATATATATAAAATCACAGATAAATACACATTATAATCTAGATTATGCAGGTGCTATAAAATGTGTGATATAGTTTTGCTCACCATTAATTATGCTTCCTTGTTTTTGCCTCTGCTCTTCATTTATATTCTTTCCTTCCCCCTCATTTTGTCTCCCCTACTTTGAATCATTTATGAATAAACTTGCAACATATTTTCTTTCTTGGTCTGGTTATATGACTTAATATAATCTTCAGCTGTTTTACCCATTTTGATCCTGCTAATGAAATAATGTTATTATTCTTTGTAATTGAATAAAAATTCAGAAAAATAAAAGAATCACAAATTCAATGCATTGGAAAAAATGCAGTCTAGAACTCAAGCTGACAAGCATTAAAATATGAAATATTTTGTTAATACCACAAGTAAGCACATGCTTCAATTTTCAGAATATAGTACCTGTCTACATTTAAAATTTAATCTTTCATCTCTCTGAATATTATTCTAGGGCTGTGAATATTTTAATTTAAATTGCATGATGATCTTCTCTCTTATTAAGAGTCAGATTCTTTTAAAATAAAAAAAGGGAGGGAAAATTTGAGCAGATGAGAAGAACCAAATTAGAATTTTAAAGACAGGAGTCATATTCAACAAAGATTTAAACTCTTTACCCAGTCATCTGTGAGTCAGATGATGCAAAACACAGATAAAACAAATATTTAATCTGTGTAGATGTCTGCTGATGTAATTGTTCACTCACACTGTACTCCCAGAGCATTGCCAGAATTTACCCCAAGGAAACATTACTTACTTCCCAACTGAAGGATTCTGTTTATACTATGTAAAACAATAGATAATATTTGTGCTTACCTATTTCAGGCTATAATTTAGTAATTAGTCATCATCTCTTAATGTTATTTGAGAGGGATTTACATTATCAATAGTAGACTAAGCTTTGGAACACTAATATCAGTCTATTCTTACTAATGCTGCAGCTAATTTCAAGTAATGATGACTTGTTTGTGGAACTAATATTAGATGATAGAAAGAACATCCTGGGTAAGAATGAAATATTGTCTCATTTTACTGTCATTTGGGTATTATTTTGTTTTTATTAATGCTGCTTTGAAATTTCAGGATTAAATCATATATGAAACTCTACAGCAGTATTTATTTTCATATATGGTATATTTTAAAATTCTTAATGTGCCATGGCTAGTTAATGTTTATTATAAATGATAACTAAGCTAAACAGAAAGTTCAACAGGGGCTATGCAATAAAACACTAAGTGAAAACTACTGCATATAAAGGAAAATTTCTGCTGAGTTTTGTTTTAAGTGTCTTCAATTCCATTTTATATTACATAACCTAATTTAGTCATAGAGACTTCAGAAATGACTGGTAATATCACATAAAGAAAAAGTTGGCATAATGGCATTGTTTTACAGTTGAATGCAAATTCATTTCCAAGTACATTAATCTTGCTTTTAATTCAGTTGAAATTTTCCTCTGAGGCATTTGCAGTTTGTCAGTTTTTCAGGAAAGCAAATATAGCTAGTAGAATATAATGTGATTTCCTGACTGGATTTCAAATTAACCTTTTCTCTATCAATTCAATAAAGATACTTTTAACATCCTCAAGTTCACTGTGTTATTAAACTTAAGCAAATCAAGGAAGTTCAAATTAAGATCAGATTTAAGATTTACACTTGACAAAAGGTTAAGCAAATTGCCGTGTTTTTTGATATTTTTAATTTGCATCTTTAATAAGTTGTAGCATAAACAGAGCCACTGGTTTCATTTTCTCATGTTTCAAAATAAGAAAACTTGTTCTTAAAAAGGAAAACTTATTCTTTATCCCACAGCTTCAAATTATTCTGGGTCAGAAGCTAAAAGTCTTCAGATTACCAGCATATTTAAACCATCAAATTTTAATACTTTAAAGACCATCAGCATGGAAGATGAGGCTGGGAGCTCACTCTGGTGGGTTTTCATTGCTCCTTGCTTACATCATGTCTATTCTACTGCCGCAGAAGTTTCCTTTGCACCATGACCTAGAAGAATTTCCTGACTTGTTCTTTAACAAGAAAGGAAAGGGCTATGTTTTTCAGAAACTTGAGTATTAATTCCTTCACACTCTTTGGGCATCATTTCTTAAGATTTTCTGTTTTTAAAATATTTTATTTATTTATTTGCAAGAAGAAGGAGAGAGAATGAGAAAAGGTCTGCCAGGGCGTCTAGCCACCGCAACCAAATTCCAGATGCATATGCCACTTTTTTTCATGTGGCTTACATGTGTACTGGGAAATCTAAATGGAATCATTAGGCTTTACAAGGAACTGCCTTAACCACTGAGCAATTTCTCCATCCCTCTTTAGTTTTTCTATAGAGCAAGACCCTACCTTGAAAAGCTAAACACAAACACACACACATCATTGTTTTCCTCTAAATGCAATCTTTGTTTTGTTTTGTTTTCTCAGTGTTAAATTCACTGTATCATTAGAAATAAAAATATAAAACAAAACAGTTGGCCTTTATGTCTGTTTGTCACTCATTTCTCAGTATTTTATTCAGTTTTGTAGCAACAGCATAATATGTATTTAAATGTTAAATGAAATACAAGTGATAAAATTAGAACACAAAACAAAACCCTGTCTTTCACTATGGGCATTTTGGTCACTAGGGCTTCCTGAAAGCAGTATTCAGCAAGGGGGCCCTGAGGAAGCCCATTAACTCTTCACAGGTTAGGGCACCTCTTCTGTACAAGCCAATGCACTCTTGAATTATCTAGTGCTACAGCACAGAGCTTCGCAATCAAGCCCAGGTGAAGAGTTAAGAGAATGTTTTTAAAGACTTTTTAAAGACTACGTGCCCCAAGTGACAACAATGTGACTCTGAATGGAAGGATTCAATAAGAAAAGTATCTTTTTGGTGTTGTGGGGTAAATCAAAGGACATCGTGCATATGTATGACTGCTAGGCTTTTTGTAATTGTCTGTACTTACAGTGCACTTGTTGGCTTCTTACAAGGCTGTTGTAGTTTATATTTTGAATGTAGTTGTGCTATTCAACAGAACTTGTTATTGTGAACTTGAGGTAAGTAAACAAAAATCATGATCCATGTGGTTTCTGGGTAGCACTACTTTTTTTTTTTATGAGGACTGTAGGGGAACTATTAACTGCAGCACTTGAAGACAAAAGTCATACAATCACATCACAATCTGTAGTTAAAGAACTTACTAGAGACCAAATACAAAGTGTGCTAACAAATATATAACCAGTGGATAGTGTCTTGCTGTGCATATTCATTTAAAGTAGGCCAGCTGTAATGGCATTTTTCTTTTTTTTTTTTTACCCTTTAGCAACAAATCCAAGTGTTAGATGGATTGAAAGTGTTAACTTGTTTAGGTTGGAATGGTAAAAAGAAGTGATATATTTTCTCTTTTTTTAAAAAGAAAAGTAGAAGGAAACAACTTTTTTTTGCATATGAAATTTCCACTTACAAACAAAAACTCACGAAATTTCTGTCTTTATATTCTCAAAGATTTTGCTGTATAAACATTACATTTAGTTTAGCTTCAGTTGCTTTTTAATTTGCTAAAGATTTTATAAAAAATATTTAGAAAAAGAATAAGAACATATTTGGTGTCTTACCATATTCAAGATAATCATATTCATTGGATAACAAAAGTTGGCTTGAAAAGGAATGATCATGTAGAAATACTACACTACATACTTGGAATGTCTAAGTCAGTACGTGGCTATGCTTACCTGTGCTTGTTGCAAAAGAACATATTGTAAAATGGTAAATGTCAATCACAAAAACAATACTATCAGGATTTCAAACCAACTTTAGAGTGCTTTATTATTTTATTTTATATATATTGTAACAGCCAATAGTCTTTTGTCCCCTTGCCTTAGGTCCTGTTATCCTGGGCCCCCCTCCATGAGGTTATGGAAATGGCAGTGGGGTCATCAAGGCCTCAGTCCCCCATGGGGTAACAGGGGACCATGTCTCATGGCATTCTGTGTGGGTGTGGGTGTGTGTGTGTATGTGTGTAGCTTTGGCTGTGTGTTTGGATGTGGGTGTAGGTGTGTGGTTGTGTGTGGATGTATGTGTGTGCGGGGTGTTCACTGGACACTGTACTTACTTGAGATGCTTCTACAGAAGCAAGGTATAATCTGAATGTCTAAAAACAGGGTGCTTAAGAACTTTGGTTCTTAGGCTTTGTAGGCAAGTGCTTTACCCACTAAGCTGTCTCTCCAGCCTTCACAGTATCATTTTCATTCATGTTAGATATTTGAATGACATATCCTTTTGTCAAGAACATTTCATTTAACATTTTCCTCCTAGGAATGACAAGAAATTTGTATATTATTCGATGACTATCCAGAAAAAAACAAACCCAATGAAACATATATTAAAAGTGTTTCTTTGGAATGTTTGGTACCCATTGTCAAAGCCAGTGTGACAATTCATCAGCTGATGGCCTGCACGGTGCTACTGTTCCTTTCCTTGTTCACTGTGTCTGTATCTATGGTAGTTTGCAAACAAGCAGACAAATTCAGGCTTTACTATACGATAAATTTTTCTTGCTTGACAGTAAATGATAGTTATTTTCTTATTTAAAACAAAGACTTTTTTCATGTGCCTGCAAATGATTATAAACAATTTAATATTATGACAATGACATAGTATTCATTGATAATTTTTTTTTACATAATGCAAAAAGTTGACATCAATGTGTGTAATTCAATAAATAGGTGATTTCTTTTGGCTTAGCAGATGCTTCATTGAACTGTGCTTTCTAATTTTTCAATGTACAAGATAAGATTTACTTTTTTTGTTATGTAGAAACTTTGTATGGGCATGTCATATATCGGTACCATAATTCCCCTTCTCCCTACCCCACTCCACTGAGGCCCCTTCTTAGTGGGATTGCTGGTATTCACCATGGAGTTGTAAGTTATGAGTTAAGAGCAGCAGTCTGTCATTATGGGGAGGTCTATGTCTCTGGATAGTCCTTCCCACCCTTTGGCTCTTACAATCTTTCCATCCCCTCTTCCACAAATTTCCCTGAGCCATGGTGGGTGTGCTCTCATTCTCCTTTAGAGTTGAGTTCTCAGCATTCTGATTTCTGCTTGGTTGTGTTTTGAGTATCCTCAGTGTCTGTGTGCATCACCCTGGTCCTGCTTGCCAGGCTCACTATGGAAGCAGCCCTCTTGCTCATCTCACCAGCCCCTCAGTTTTCACTTGAGCCCTGGTTGCTGTGTGAGGGATAGTTCATCTTTGGCTAGGAAGTCAGCTTTCTGTTCTTGTCTTATTGGTAAATTGTGGTTGTCCTCCATGATAACCACTTTCTTAAAAACAAAACCAGTTTATCCAAAGGAGAGTGAGATAAGGTTAGGTTAGAGGAGATAAGCATTGCTCATGTACAGAGTTTGATGAGTGTAGCCTCACTTTTGGGTGAAAGCTAGTGGAAACTTCTCATTGGAATCCATTATCTTGGTCTCCATATGATTCTGACTTTGCTACTAGTTCCAGTTATGGTTTCCTTTCCACTGAGATGATCTCACAGCTAAACAAAGAGCCATTGGTTACCCACCTAGGCTGGTCACCACTATTGTACAGGTGTGTACAACTTGTTAAGTTGGTTGTATTCACATAGCAGTGCCCCTTGATTGCTTATGACATTATTGGCCATTTTTTCCTAGCAGCTCAAGTAGCTCTATTCAGCACTACATGGGCTAACCATTTGGGAACTGGATTCCTTTCAGATGCAGCTGGATTCCCCAGTGCTTTGCATCAGATGCATGTGATATCCACAACAATAAGGTCTTATTATTTTTTTAACCTTGAGATTATAATCAAGCACTTTGACAGATGCCTGTCTTATTTATGGGACATATATCTTTTAATCCTCTAGTTTCTATTAGCACATAAAATTCAGTTTGATAACTGTACTCCTGCTAGAATTTGTATATTCAGTGTAATATTGGAGTTTGTTTTACTTTGATTTCAAGGACTGTCAGAAATTATAGGTACATTAAAATCAACACTGTTTTATGCTCTTGAAAATTGGCATAGTGCTTATCACAGGAACAAAACGGCAGTTTTTGCAATCAAGTGGATTCCCCGTGTCAAAAAATACAGCTTGTTTGGTCTTTCATACTTTCTATAAAAAATTGCATTTTTAACTCTACTGAAACATATGCATACAAAAGTAGGGAAAGTTTACTTTCAATTTTCTCACAAATGCTTAGCTTATTATATAAGACCAATTATATTCTGGCTACCTTTTTCTAATTAATTATTCCAATTCAAAAGTATAAGATGGTATAATATAAATTTGGTCTCCGGATTGATACCTGTGAAATTATATGATGCATCTCCAGAAATTTCCTTACTAAAAGAAGTATCACCAGAACTTGTAAACATTTTCAAATCAAAAAGGTCATGATGCATAGCATCGTCTGGTTTCTAGATAGAGTGGAGTAAGGAATGCCTATTTTGGAACATGGACAAAATTATTTTTGCATATCCTATGTTGGATGTGCTTGGACGCCCCTATGAAACAGCTCCAGCTCCTCACATGGGTGACAGAAAGAGTGTGGGACACTGCCATACAGCAAGAAGAACCCATCTCTACCGAGCACACTGAATATACATGCAGGGTAAAATAAATGTAACATTTAAAAATCTATCACAGGGCTGGAGAGATGGCTTAGCTTGTTTAGGTGCATGCCTGCAAAACATAAGGACATAGGTTTGATCCTCCAGGTCCCACATAAGCCAGAATACACAAGGGACACATGCATCTGGAGCTTGTTTGCTGTGGCTAGAGGCCTAGTGTGCCCATTCTCTCTATCTATCTCTCTCTCTCCCACCCTCTCTCCTTTGCTCTGTCTCTAATAAATAAAAACAAATAAAATATTTAAACAATCTATCATAATCTAGTATGCAAAGGTAAATAGTATAAATATATACATTTTTCATTGAAACTCTTTTTAACATAATTAGCATAATACACCACTTTTACTAGTTCACTTGAGTAGCTGCCTCCTTTATTTCCTTCAGTTGTTTTTCAAAAAAATCATCCTTTTATATTTTCTGTTCTCTTGCATAATTCATAATTGGTAAAATTATTTTATTCACCTGTTGGTTAAGTACAAATATATAACATGGTCAATAGTTAACCACAAATAAGGAAAAAAATCAGCCATTACTAGAATTATGTTTTTTGATAACAAGACAACATATTTGTTACACATAAGAAACAATTCTATGACAATATATTAGAAAATGAATTGGGATAAAATTATAACAATAAAGCATTGAACCTTGCATTTTTGTATAAAGAGCTTAATTTTATTCAATAAGTTCAAAGAGAACTTAATGCTTGCTAAGCGGGTTGTAAGTATTGCAATAATAAATACTTAGAGTAAATTCAGAGGTAAAATATTTAATAGACCTTTATAAAAGATACACCAGTATCTGTGGTACACAGATTTGCAGTCTTCAAAGTGTTACAGACACATTGCATAGTGGAAGAATAATCTTTACTTTTTGATTTTGAGAGCCTAGAAGATAATGGAAAACTTTGACTCACTTCAGATATGCTATAGATTATGTGATCCTGGTGAGAATGGAAGAACTGGATGCAGAGAGACAGAAATTCTACAGAAGGGAAAACTTTTGCTTTACTTTTCTATTCTTGTCCATCTTCCATTGCTTTCAGGGCAATCAGAAATGATATACAATAAACGTGGCTTTACAATTCAAAAGTTTCCTCAGAACAGGTATCATAGTACTTCAATAGACTTGTTTCCAACTTGCATTTTTTTACATGCCTATATTAAACATACCACTTTGACCTATTGTGGTGGTTTGATTAAAGTGTCCCCCAAACACTTAGTAGGTATTCTGGATACTAGGTTCCCAACTGATGGAAATTTGGGAATTAATGCCTCTTGGAGGCAATATATTTTGGGGGGTGGGCTTATGGGTATTATAGCCAGTTTCCCCTTGCCAGTGTTTGGCACACTATCCTTTTGCTATTGTCCACCTTATGTTGGTCAGGGGGTGATGTCTGCCCTCTGCTCATGCCATCATTTTTCCCTTCAATCAAGCTGCTCTTGGTTGGGTGATTTCTGCCAGCAATATGAACCTGAATGCAACAGTAATATTATCACTAGTTAACTGTTGTTGAATTTATATTATACCTATTATATTAGAAATTAAGCATTCCTCAAGGAACCTTGCTTTGTGCTGGGGAAAGAATTTGTGTTTCTGTTTGTATGTGGGACAGTTATACCATGTTAGGGGGAATTATGAGCTTGTTACTGTTTTCATTTGGAAATTAAGTAGGATGTAAGGAGAAATGGTTCAGTGCCAAGTTGACAAGGGGTGGACCTGCGATGGTTAAGGTGTTGCCAACTTGTTCTGTTTAGTAATCCTCAGAAATTCATTTAGGGTGGTTCTCTGAGGTTGCTTCCAGGAAAAATTAACTGAGGAGGAAGTCCTTACCCCAGAATAAGTCCTTCCCCCAGAGTGGGGAGCCCCTCTCAGAGGGGGACTTTATATAAGGAAGCTCTGGGGGAAAAGGATCCCTTCCTTCATTGCACCTTACAGCCAGGGCTGCTTGCTGCCTTCCAGCATGGATTGAAGACCAGTGCGGACTGAAAAATAGCGCCAACAAAGACCCATGTGGGCTGAAAACCAGCAGATCCTCAGGAAATCTCCAGGTCTTCAGTGCTGGACGGGGACTGCTGAGGCATCTGGCCATGTGGACTGAGCAGCTACCAGGTTCCTTGATTCTTGGACTGCAACTGCTATTGGACTACCTTAAGATAATCCAATAAATTCCCTTTTTAAATACAATGGGTTCTAGTGAATTTATTCTTAGTATAAAATATTGAAATATTGAAGCTGTATTTGTTACTTTAAAATTAGATGTATTTTCTAATGTGGGCAATTTGCTACTTAGCATGATTTAATTTATGATTTTTTTTTCTGTTTGTTTTTTGAGGTAGGGTCTCACTGTAGCCCAGGCTGACGTGGAATTCAGTATGTAGTTTCAGGGTGTTCTTGAACTCACACCGTGATCAGCCTATCTCTGCTTCCCAAGGGCTGGGATTAAAAGGTGTGCACCACCACACCCAGCTTAATTTATGATGTTTTAATCACAAAGAAAAGTCATTTCTAGCATTTTTTTTCAGTAATGCATGGATAACTTACAGTAGAAATAAATAAATGTTTAATTTTTATATTATATCCTCAGGCAAGAAGACAACATATTTACAGTCTCTCAGTTAAAATTCAAGATAATAGTGCTACAAAAGTTTGAACTTATTTATTTTGTTATTACTACTCACTATTTATGTACTTCTACCTCTTTGAAATTTGTTGTTCCTAATTTCTTCATTTTTAACAAATATTTAGGAAAAAAAACTTTTATACTTATTACAGTTCTCTTGGAGAAAAATATTTATGTAATTCTTTGAGAGATGTTGATTTGATTTTACTATGTAAGAGTGAAAACTGAAAATTTTCATTGATTAAAAGACTGATGGCTTAATGTATTTCTAAATAAGAAGCACAGAGCTTATTCATAAGTCATTAGTTTTTGAAAGGCTGAGTGAGGTTTTGAGTCTCTCTTTTGAGTAGCTTATCTTATTCTCTATTGTCTTATTAAGCACTCAGTTTGGCCTCATGCCATCTGAAGCAGGAAAATGATTCAATGTGATCATCCCCAGAATGGAACTACAATTTAATTATTAACACTTTATGTGTAAACTGTGCTCCATTGAGTGGAAAGAAAAATTGAGGAGAAATGCAGTCTATGAACCTGTAATATTTGTGCAAGCTCTACATGTGATTATATTGCTATAGAGAAAGAAATGGAAGGCAGAAAAATATGTCTAAAACAGCAATGTAGAAATTTGTAGATGGACACATTTTTATTTTTTCTTTTAGATAGTAGCAGAAACTTAGTCAGTGACTGGCAGTCATAAAAGATGCAACACAATATGATGTTTCCAATTTTCTGTGAGCTAATTTCTGGTTAAGGGAGTGTCGCAATACATTCAGTAGGGAAGTAAGTATTGAGTGATGATTCTATAAAGAATCAGTTAAGTCTGTGTCTATATAACCAAAAGAGAACTGAAGACTTTCTGCTTTTTATGTTTAGTATGTGGAAGATAGGGAAAAAACAAAAACAACAACAAAAAAAAACTGAACACTTAGGCTAGAATTATATTTTGACAAATTAGATGATCTGATGAGTCTCTATAATACAGAATGATCCTCCAACCAATGTTACCCATGCAATGCAATATGTCAAGATGTTATTATTGATATTGATGGTGATGCCTAGTGTTGTTTTCCCTCAAAATTCTTTACATTTTTTTAATTTTTATTTTATTTCTTTTTAATTTTTTTTATTAATTTTTTATTCAGCAAATACCTTCAATTTGGTACCATTATTAGGCTCCTCTGTGACCTACACCCTCTCCATTGGCCTCTCCTTGTTGAGGTATATGGGTCGTGCATTGTGGAGTTAGCCCACAGTTATTGCTATGATAAATGTCTCTGCATATCATGACCCAACATGCGGCTCTGACATTCTTCCTACCCCCTCTTCCGCCAAATTTCCCTGAGCCATGTTGGGTTCATTTTTGGTCTGCTTCAGTGCTGAGGTGTTGTGGGCCTCTGTGGCTCTGGCTCTCTGATTAGGTCGGAGTTGATTTTTCTCTGGGTTGGTCTCCTTTCCCCTTGTGCTGGTATTTGGTTCATGAGGAAAACAGCACCCTTGCTTATTTTACTAACTTTTCTTAGTATCAGCTGGGCCCTTTTGAGGTATGATGGGGTGGCTCTCTCCTTAGGATCTACATCTATCTGAAAATGAGAAGCAGATCCTCTAATGGAGAGTAAGTTAGCACCAGGACAAATGAGATAACCCTTACTCTTTTTACAGAGCATTTAATATGTGTAGGCCCTCATGTAGCCCACAATTGATGGTAGCTTGATATTGGAGAGTAGGCTAATGTTTGGATATGGTTCTGACTTGTTTCCCAGCTCCAGCTATGGGTCCCATACCACTGAGGGGATCAGTTAGCCAAATCAAGAGCAGTTGATTCCCCACCATGGCTGTGTGCCACTATTGCACTTGTATGGGCATCACAACAGGTTATTTGCTGCTAAATTGGTTACACCATGAGTTGCTTGGACAGATATTGGTCATTTTCCCCCAGTCACCCATGAAACACCTTCTGGCACTAGACACACTGACTGTCTGGGAACTGACTCTCTTCTAGCTTCCTGCCATGCCATTCCATTATACGTGTCAGCTGCATATGGTGTCTTCAGCAATAGGGTCTTACCACTAACTTTTGGTGGCTCAACAAGTACTCTGACAGAAATCTGTCTGTCTTTTAGGCAACCTTGTAGGTCTCTATGATCGATAGCTCATTGTGGATGATAGCCCCATGCTGGTACTGGGAGTTACAGGTCAGTGCCCTCAAATAAAATGAGAAAAAGATAACTTATATACAAGAGTTAGAGGGAAAAGAGAGAGAGGGAGAGGGAAGAAAGGAAGATGTAGAGGATTTAGGTTAGACTTGATCCTACCCTCTCCAGTGTCTTGTGGCTCAGGTGTTCCCTATAAGGGCCTGGTGAAGGTACAGCCATTTTGTCTGCCTTTTGGGAAGTAGAATTTTATGGTACCATTGCCGTTTGGGTCTAGATTTGTTTTTCCCACCCCTTCGATGCCCTCCCGTCCCTCTGATCCATCCAAGTGTCTAGTCCATGAGATGCTTGCTGGATATGTAAGGTATCTTGGGTAGATTCAGGTTAGGTGCTGTAGATGAGTGAGACTATATGGTGATTTTTTTTTTTTCTATGATTGGGTAAGTTCACCGAGAATGATCTGTTACAGGTTCAACCATTTTTCCTCAAATTTCATTGTGTCATTTTTTTCTTACTGCTGTATAGAATTTCACTATGTAGATATACGACATCTTAGTTATTCATTCTTCTAGTGATGGACATCTTGGTTGCTTCCAGCTCTTAGCTATTTCAAATTGAGCTGCTACAAACATGGTTGAACAAATCTCTCTGAACTGTGGTTTGAAGGTTTTAGGGTAGATGTCTAGTAAGAGAACAACTGAGTTTGTCGGTATCTCTATAGTCAGCTTTTTCAGTAGTCTCCATGTTGCTTTCCAAAGTGGTTGTACCATCCTATATTCCCACCAACAGTGGGTGAGTGTTCCTGCTTCTCCACAACCACACCAGCATTTATTTTCATTTGATTTCTTGATGTTTGCTATCCTTATTGGGGTAAGGTGGAATCTCATAGTTGTTTTAGTTTGCATTTCTCTGCTGATTAGGGATGATGGACATTTTCTTAAGTTTGTGTTTGTTATTTGTATTTCTTCCTCTGTGAACTGCCTGTTCAGCTCTTTGCCCTATTTTGTGAGTGGGCTCTGTTTGACTTCTTACTGTTTAGATTTTTGAGTTCCTTGCAGATTCTAGAGATTAGGCCTCTATCAGTTGGATAACCCACAGACATTTTTTTTCCCATTCTGTGGGTAATCTATTGGCTTTTCTTACTGCATGCTTGTCTGTAAAGAAACTCTTCAGCTTCATGTGATCCCACTGGTTGAGTGACTGTTTAAGATCGTGATCTACTGGGGTTTTGTTCAGGAAGTCTTTTTCCATTCCTATATCATGGAAAGTACTTCCTAAATTTTCTTCCAGTAGTATTCAAGTTTCTGGTCTTATGTTGAGGTCTTTGATCCATTGGGATCTGAGTGTAGTCATGGTGAAATGTGTGGATCAAGTTTCAGTTTCCTGCATATGGTTATCCAGTTTGTCCAGCACCATTTGTTGAAGATTCTGTCTTTTTTCCAGCCTATATCATTTAATCTTTTGTCGAATATCAAGTATCTAAGTATCTAAGTATCTAAGCCCTATAGTGGCTTAGCCCAAAGTCCGGGTCCTCAAGTCTATTCCATTGTCCTTTTTGTATGCCAGTCCCATGCTTTTTTTATTACTATGGCTTTGTAATATAGCTTTAGGTCAGGTATGGTGATGCCTCCAGAGGTATTTCTTTTGCTGAGCATATGTTTGGATATGCGAGGCCTTCTGCCTTTCCATATAAAATTGAGATCATTTTTTTCTATTGCTGTGAAGAACACTGTAGGGCTTTTAACTGGAATTGCATTAAATCTGTATATTGCCCTTGGTAGGATTGTCATCTTCACAATGTTAATTCTGCCTATCCAGGAGCACGGGAGGTCTTTCCATTTTCTCAAGTCCTCCTCAATTTCTTTTTTGAGTTTTTTATGTTTTTGTTGTATAGATCTTTCACTTCCTTGGTTAACGTTGTTCCATGGTATTTTATTTTTTGTTGTTGTTACTATTGAAAATGGGACTATGTCTCTTATTCCTTTCTCTGTATCTTTGTCATTTGCATATAGAAAGGCTATTGAGTTTTGGGCATTGAGTTTTTATCCTGCTACTTTACTATAGGAGTTAATCACCTTCAGGAGTTTTAGGATGGATTCTCTCAGGTCTCTTATGTATACAATCATGTCGTCAGCAAATAGAGCTAACTTAACTTGTTTTTTACCTAATTATATCCCTTTTGTTTCCTCTCCTGTCTTATTGCTTGAGCTAGGACTTACAGTACTATATTGAAAAGCAGAGGCGAGAGTGGACAACCCTGTCTTGTTCCTGATCTTAATGGGAATTCCTCCAGTCTCTCTCCATTAAGAATTATTTGGGCCTTTGGAGCTTTGTATATAAGCTTAACTCAGAACAGATTAATCACCTCAACAAACCAATCCCACTCATGGAGATTAAAAAAGTAATAAAAAGCTTCCCCAAAAAGAAGAGTCCAGGACCATGTGGCTTCTCAGCTGAATTCTATCAAACCTTCATGGAAGAACTCAAACTCATCTTCCTCAAACTGTGCCACACAATTGGAGAACAGGGAAAGTTACCCAACATCTTTTATGAAGCTAGTATCACCCTAATTCCAAAACCAGGCAGAGATGCCATAAGAAAACAATAAACAACAACAACAACAATAAAAACTACCGGCCTATTTCCCTGATGAAGTTAGATGCAAAGATCTTGAACAAAATCCTTGCAAACCAAATCCAATAACACATCAAAATCATTATCCACCTTGACCAAGTGGGATTCACCCCAGGAACGGAACACAGTGGTGATTTAACATATGGAAATCTGTCAGTGTAATACACCACATAAACAAGGTTAAACATAAAAACCACATGATCATTTTGATAGATGCAGAAAAGGCCTTTGACAAGATACAACATCACTTCATGATCAAAACATTGGAAAGAATTGGCATAGTTGGAGCATATCTTAACATAATAAAGACAATATATAAAGCCTCATGATCCTTTAACTGAAAAAAGACATTTTGAATATTATTCTGGAACATGCTGAAATAATGAGTAGAAATAAATATGTCCACCAAAGGCCTTCTACTACTTATCTTTCTCATTACTTGGCCATAATGCATGACAAAATTAGATCAGAGAGGAGGTCATCATATCAGAAAAGTGGTGGCAGCAAGAGATTAGGCATCTGGTCATATTCACTGTATAGTGAGCAATCCTAGAGTGAGAAAAACTGGAGCTCAGTCAGCTCACTCATTTTTATACAGTCGGGAACTCTAACCCCGACTCTCTACAAAAAGATGGGGTTGCAAGTTGGATAAGAGACAACTAGATAACCTGGAGAGCTCAGTTTCCTTGAACTCTTTTAGAATTGTGTGAAGTAAAGTACTGGATCCTTGTTCCTGAAGTCTTAGAAATGCATGCCTAGTTATGGCTGCATACAATGACTCTTTAACTATGCTGTATGATTGTAGTGATAAGATTGTTTTGTGAGAAACATGATAATGAGTTGATTATAAGGTGGAAGGAAAGGAAGGATGAATAAATATAATTTACAGACTAGATTTTGAATATTGTATGTCTGCTATTGTTTGGTATTATTGATGATGGATATGTACTTAATATGAGCACTATAAGAAGGTACACATTTACTACTTTTTGTTAGGTTATGAACTGTCCAATTCTTTCCATCTTCAGGCAACTAGAACTAAGCTATTTTCCACAATGGTTATGCAGAGTATCATTACTGTACCTCTCCATTCAACAGGCTCAAAGCAATATTTGTTTCAATTTAGTACAGACTCCAATTTGCATTGCTGCTATAGTTCATGAATTGATATTTTTAACGTTTATTATTACAACCATAAACATGTTTACTGTAGATACATCATGTGTTGGTACTCTCTTTTCCCTCATACCTGCCCCAATCCACTGGGTACAGTCCTCAGTGGAGTGGCAGATATTCTACATGAGGCTTTGGTTTATGCATTGTGGGAGCATCAGTCAGTTACAACAAAAAAAAAAATGGCAATTCTAGCAAAAAGCAATATAAATATTTAATGCAATAGCAATAAGAATTCCAGCATCATTTTTCACAAAGATGGAAAAAAAAAATCTCTAAATTCATATGAAATAGCAGAAGACCTTGGATATCCAAACATATCCTCAGCAAAAGAAACACCTCTGGAGATACCACCATACTTGATATAAAGCTATGGTAGAAAGCCATTGTAACAAAAACAGCATGGTACTGGCATAAAAACAGACATACAGGGGATGAAGAGATGGCTTAGCAGTTAAGCACTTGCCTGTGAAGCCTAAGAGCCTGGTTCAAGGCTCAATTCCCCAGGACCCACATTAGCCAGATGCACAAGGGGGTGCATGCCTCTGGAGTTTGTTTGTAGTGGCTGGAGGCCCTGGCATGCCCTTTCTCTCTCTATCTGCCTTTTTCTCTTTCTGTCACTCCCAAATAAATAAATAAAAATAAACCAAAAAAAAAAAAAACCAGATATAGAGAAGAATGGAACAAAATTGATGATGCAGCCCTTAGGTCAAGTAACTATAGCTACATGATCTTTGATAAAGCTGTAAATAATATAGACTAGAAGAAGAAGGAGGAGGAGGAGGGAGAGGAAGAGGAGGAGGAAGAGGAGGAGGAGGAGAAGAAAGGAGAAGAAGAAGAAGAAGAAGAAGAAGAAGAAGAAGAAGAAGAAGAAGAAGAAGAAGAAGAAGAAAAAGAAGAAGAAGAAGAAGAAGGAGGAGGAGGAGGAGGAGGAGGAGGAGGAGGAGGAGGAGGAGGAGGAGGAGAAGAAGAAAAGGAAGGGGAAGAAGAGGAGGAAGGAGGAGGAGGAGGAGAAGAAGAAGTAGAAGAAAGGAAAGAAAATATAGTAACTTCAACAAATGGTGCTGGACAAATTGGATACCAACCTGTAGAAAAATGAAATTTGACCCCTTATTCTCACCATAGACAAAAACCAACTCCAAATGGACTAAAGACCTTATTATAAGACCTGAAACTCTTCAACTATTGGAAAAAATAATAAGGCAGAACTCTCCACAATATAATACAGGGGAAGGACTTCCTAAACAATACCCAAGTAGCCCAGGGAATTAGGTAATCTTTCAACCAGTGGGATCTCCTGAAGCTAAAATGTGTTTACAAAAGACAAGCATATCATAATCTGAACCAATAGATTATCCACAGAATGGGAGAAAATTTTACCATCTATACCACTGACAAAGTCCTAATATCTAGAATCTACAAATAACTCAATAAACAAAACAATTAAAAAAAATTAAACAGTGCCAGGCGTGGTGGCACATGCCTTTAATCCCAGCACTCGGAAGGCAGAGGTAGGAGGATAGCCTTGAGTTCGAGGCCACCCTGAGATTCCATAGTGAATTCCAGGTCAGCCTGGGCTAGAGTGAGACCCTATCTCAAAAAAAAAAAAAAAAAAAATTAATCTACTCAAAAATGTAGAGAATGGAATCAGGATTTCTCGGAGGAAGAAATACAAATGGCTAACACACATATAAGAAAATGTTCAACATACCTAACCATCAGGAAAATGCAAATTAAAACAACTATGACATTCTACCTTACTCCAGTAAGAATGGCAATCATTAAAAAGCTCAGTGACAACAAATGTTGGTGAGGATGTGGAGAAAGAGGAACCCACATTCACTATTGGTGGGAATACACACTTGTATAACCACTATGGAAATCAATATGGAGATTCCTGAAAAAGATGAATATAGAACTATCAAAAGACCCAGTTATTCCCTTGCTCGGCATTTACCCTAAATGTTCCATACTTCATTAGAGAGAGAGAGAGAGAGAGATGTTTGCTCAAACATGTTCATAGCTGCTCAATGCACAATAGCTAAGAACTGGAATCAACCCAGGTGCCTAACATTGGATGAATGGATAATGAAGTTGTGGCACATATACACAATGGAATTCTACTAGTAATAAAAAAAATGATGCAACGATTTGTAGGAAAATAGTTGGACTGAGAACAGCTTATACTCATAAAACGCATACAATCACAGAAAGATAAAGAGCACATGTTGTTACTGGAGGTCCTAACCTGGGTCTGCCTGAGTTACTGGCATATGCATAGGCAACATGAAGTTCATACAATAGGTATGGAATGGTTTGGGGGCAGGGGAAGGAGAGAATGGGGAAAAACAATCATAAAACTACACCCCAAATGAAGTCTTGTCATAGACACTTTTCTCCTTGAAGGTAGATTAAAAGATATAACTCTTATAAAAAGTATAAGGGGAGTGCCCCAAAAGAATGGCCCTAAAGAAGGTGAGATAAAACCTAGCCATAAAAGTTTTTGACTCTGGCCTGTAACACCCAATACCCGAAATCAGTGGTGCCCACATTGAGCTATTGATTACAGAGAACTATGAGGTACACAAACAAGGCAGGCTTCTGTAAAAGGACTTGAATACCCAGCTGAAGTAAATGTAAGACCCTATTGCCGAAGATACCATATTCTGCTGATACAGAACAGGGAGAATCCCAGATGGAATTGGGAAGAGAGCCAATCCCCAGACAGGCAGCCCATCTAGTGCTGGAAAGTGCTACATGAGCTACTGGGAAGAAGTGGCCAACAAGGTGTGAGCAACCAGGGCTTTAAGATACTCAGAAGGAAACACCCTGGCAAGATGCGCACACCAGTGCAATAGTGGCACACATCCTTGGTGGGTAAAGATGGCTTTCTGATTGGCTAAGAGGTCCACTCAGTGCAAATGAACCCATATTTGTAAATGGAAATCAGGTCTGAATCCTGTGGTGACAAAGATTATGCTCTCCAGTATCAAGTTCCCAGTAGTCTTTGGCTAAAAGAGGGGCTGCAACCATCAAACTCTCCCCAACTTAATAAAGTTTATCCAATTTAATCTATGCTCACTTTCTTCTCCTTTGGAGAATCTTTACATTTTTTTTTTCAGAATTTAGCAAAACCAGATGAAATAAATCACCCTTCACTTCTCAGCCAAGGCCTAGTGAAACCACAGAGGGATTGCAAATATTTGCAAGAGAGCTGCTTCCATGGTGATCCCAACAATCAGCACCAGGGTAAATGAAACAGATTCTGAGGATACTCAACACATACCAAAGCAGAACTTCAGAGGTTCCCAAGAGCTCATTACTGAAATAGACTCAAAACATACCCACTTAGGCTCAGGGAATATTGTGGAAGAGGAGCAGAAAGAGTGTAGGAGCCAGAGGCTGGAACATCATGCCCAGACTCATTGCCTCCTCCCTGTAACTGACTGCTATTCTCACAATGAATGACACTCAAAACCCTGGGTAATACAAACAACCCCACTGAAGAAGGTTCCCTATGGAATGGGGTCAGGGAGGAGGGAAAAGATGGTCCCAACACATGATGTATCCATAAAATTATATTTTTAATTAAAAAAATCTGAAAGAAAAAAATAGTGTGATGGCAAAATTTTAGTGGGCAAAGGAGCTTACAGGAAGGTCACCTAATCACTAAACCAAAAGAACTCTTCCATTCCTTCATCCATATAAATTCTTTAAAACTTTGGAATACACATTGAAAGACAATGTTTTCAAAAACTTTCTCTGCAAAAATTTGCCTCCCCTCAATTCCTAACTTCTAACCCAGGAACACAGAAAGTGTTCACTGACTTTTGTAGCCTCCAAGTGTTTCAATTACATTAAGTTCCCTTATAATTGTACAACTTTAGAATTTAAAAAATATTTATCCAATAAAGTAATTTATAAGTGATCCATTTTCTATGCTACAGCATGCCTAAATAGTGCACAATCTTTCTTGTAAATGCTATACTATGTCACATCTGTCTTTCATTTTTTTTAAATTGTATTTATTTATGTTCAAGCAGATAGAAAGAGAGAGAGGTAGAGAGAAGAGAGACAGACAGAGAAAGAATAGGTACTTCAGGCCCTCTAGCCACTGCAGACAAATTCCAGATCCATGTGCCACTTGAGCATCTGGCTCACATAGGTACTGGAAAATCAAACCTGGTTCCTTGGTCTTCACAGGCAAATGCCTTAACTGCTAAACCATCTCTCCATTCACTATATTACAGAAAACTTGCTGATGTTTTACCTTCTAACCTTGGGATGAAAATTGTCATGGACAGGAAAGTCAATACTCTGGTGAGGGAAGCACAGGTCTTTTTCATATTAAAGCACAAGGAAATTAATTATCAAACTGACAGAATGTAGGTTAGTTAGCTTTAGTTAATTTTAATGATGGAAATAATTTTATTTGTGATGTACTATTTTAATATGGAAAATAATAAAAGCATGCTCTAGAAGGATTTTCACATGGTGTGTGTGTGTGTATGTGTGTGTCTTTGCATGTGTGTATAAAAATCAAAAGCACTGGCAGTGATTGAACGTATTATTCCCCTTCATCTATATTATTTTACCTAAATATCTATATTTTCTTCACTATGATGCTGGGCTTTGCCCCGTGTGGTGGTTTAAATAGAATAGATAGCCCCAATATAGTCAGTTGTTTATTTGTTTGTAGTTTGCATCTATAGCCACCTGGCTGGAGGCAATGTCACTGGGTAATCTTAAGGTGTGGTGGTGGGTTTCAAATTTCAATCTAAAGATATACAAAGTGTGCCTAGCTGGAGTTCCTGAAGTGTACTGTGGCTTTTGACCTTTTAGCTTGTGCTTTTATCTCTCTCTGCTTGGTTCTGTGAGGGCAGGCCAGCTTCTTCTGCCACTTATGGAACTTCCCCTGGATCTGTAAGCTTCAATAAAAATCCATTCCTCCATAACTGTGCTTGGTCTGGAAGTTCATCTCAGCTATCCTAAATCTGTCTGCCACAGAACTTGGTACCAGAAGTGGGGTAAGTAGAACCTGGCCATGTGGATGTTGATCTTTTAAAACCTTTGTTTTGGAGGAATGGGCATGGGCATAGGGCTTGCAACTGAAGATGCCCTCTGGAGTGGTAAGCCAAGTTTTATAGACTATTCTGATCAGAGTTTGAGAATGCCAAGTACAGACAGCATTAAACTTCGAGGCTTGGCTTATGAGCTTCCTAAGCAGAAGGAAAGACTACAGAGGACTTTGTTGGAACTGGCCTACTGGCATAAGGGCTGGCTGTGTCCTGCTGCCCAGGCCCAAAGAGTTTGATCAAGGTTAAATTTGTAATGGACTAATGTGCTTGGCTAAAATATTGGACTGAGAGACTAAGATTTTAAGATGGAAAACCTCATGCAAGTTAAAATTACATGAACTGAGACTGGTTTTAGGTTACTGAGTCTACTATTGTCAAACACATTAACAATCTTAAAGGAAGATGGTCCAATTGCTTTACCATGGAAAGGATGCCTGAGGAAAGACTATCACAGAAATACAAACACTTTTGAAAAGAGTTAACTGGAGAAGGAACCTGCTTTTCAAGGTTATGATTTATTTTTTCTGTAAATTAAGAATATGGCTATGACCTATTCACCAGGTATTGGTTTCAGAAGCATAAAAAATGTGAGGAGTCATCGCAAATTACCCACAGTTCTGGGAGCTGCCACTGAGATATAACACGAGGTAGGGCCTAATGCCTTGATAGGCTAAAAGAGCCTTTGGAAGATGGACCATGTTTTACATGAAGACCTCAAGAAGTTTTGTATATACCAGAAATGTGCAAGGGCTATCATAGAGCACACTGCTGACCTGGGATGGAAGTGTTTCCTGGCTTCTCTGCCCAGCTGGAGGGTCAGAATTAAAAAATCTGGAAACTGTCAGTCTGCTTGTATTGGACTTAAATTATAGAAGTTTGATGTTTGTTTGATGGTGGTTGAATCTGCATTGTTTCAGTCTCTCCTTGCTATGCCTTATACCCGTTAAAAATGTTTACTCTGTGCCTTTATATGTCAGAAATGTTTAACTTGTCTGATTTTACAGGTCTTAATATCTTAAATTGGTCAAGACTGTGGGGACCTTTAAAATTAAACTGAGTACAATTTACAATGTGTAATGGTTATTAATCTTTTGGGGGCCAGGGCGGAATGTGGTGGTTTAAATAGAATAGATGGCCCCCAATATAGTCAGTTGTTTATTTGTTTGCAGTTTGCATCTATAGCCACCTGGCTGGAGGCAATGTCACTGGGTGATCTTAAGGTGTGGTGGTGGGTTTCAGATTTCAATCTAAAGATATACAAAATGTGCCTAGCTGGAGTTCCTGAAGTGTAATGTGGCTTTTGACCTTTTAGCTTGTGCTTTTCTCTCTCTGCTTGGTTCTGTGAGGGCAGGCCAGCTTCTTCTGCCACTTATAGAATTTCCCCTAGATCTATAAGCTTCAATAAAAATCCTTTCCTCCATAACTGTGCCTGGTCTGGAAGTTCATCTCAGAGAACCTAAATCTGTCTACCATACCAGGTGACTCCATTTGTCTATGAAGTTCTGAGCAAACCTCACAGAGGCTGAGGAAACACATCTGTAATTTCTGCTTTTCCTTTGCAAAACATTGAGATATTCACCTTTGCTCTATACAGTAATAAGTAGGACATGGATGGCCTGTCTACAGGCCATGTAATTGAAGTGAGAATCCCCAGTTATCTCCAACAAGGACACTCTAGAAAACTTCATTAAGTTCACTGCGAACTATGGACTTCATAGAGATGAAGTTGATATGCTTATTTCTGCTGTGGACTCCTTAAAATCGTCTCTGATGAATAGTTACATGGTAGCTAAGTGTCTTTAATAAACTATTGTGTGAATGATAGTGAGTACCTTTTAGGTATAACCTCAATATATGTTACAGTGAAGTATAATATCTTTTGCTATTTTTTGTCTTTTTTTTCTAAGTGCATTTTATACTCTGAAAGACAAATCAGATTCAAGTCTACTTTACAAACACTAAATGTTGACTAGTTTAGCTGGGTGGAGCTTTCTTAAATGAATGTAACGTGGGGAAAAGCCTTTCAATGATAGAATAGCATTTGTAAGGCTGCTAGAAGTGTATAATCATTGTATCCACACTGAATCCTGGGTGTCAATTCTTGGCAGGCAGGTAATATGGAGTATTCTTTGAACTTAAGCTTACTTTTTCCAAATATTTGTAATTATGAGTAATATTATGGATTGAAACACTGTTGACATTGTATATACAACATGGTCTTCATCAGAAATACAGCACCAACTTCATAGTGTGGTGATTTTCAGGGTTAATCCATGGTTCTAAGTATATGTGGAGTAGAAAAAATTTCTTCCCCCATTTTTTGATGTTATGTGTTAATCTTGGCATGCCATTCCTAAACTTTCCATTTTAAGGAAGGAGAGAGGACTTGTCCTGAGAAGCAGAAGATGCCATTATCTATTTAACAGGTATAAATAATTAGAAGGTGGAAAGAAGATTTCACTCTTTCTAAAGGGAAGATGACATATTGCTAATAGATGGCACAATGGCATGTGTTAATGTCAAGACATCATTCTAGAACTCTGGCCTATTTTTTCCACCTTTTGCATTTATCACATTGTGGAGATTTATAACCTCTGAGTTTTAGATTTTGGAAATGGAAAGGCTATAACCATGAATAAAATATGATGGTGTGCCAGTTATTAATATCTTGGGCTACTCTGCCACTTGTGTGGTGTCTACCTAACTTCAGAAGATAGGTTAGTCTTGCTGAAGCTTTTATAGTTAAAACTGTTTATGATGACTTTAAAAAATGAGAATTCATGCTCATTTGGATACCTTTTCCAGATTTTTAGGAAGTCCATCTAGTTCCTCAACTATCTGGAAACTGAAATGGCTAATGAGAAATTTTCATTCTAAAGAAAAAAATACTTTTAAGCTAAAATGTTAGGAAACTGACGCTCATCAGGGATGAGGCAAAGAGTCAGCACCTAACACAATAAAATACATTAATGCACATTAACTCAATTTTAGTATACAGCAAATAGAAAAAATATTAATTCTAAATTACTTTGGGTGCAATGTCTGAAATATAACATACTTGCAGGGCTCCTCCCCGGGCAGGTAGTGCTGTGGAAGGACCAGGCCTGCTGGTTCCTCCCAAGGGGTTGAGGAGGAAGATGAGCTTACACCGACTCAGAAACCTCTCCTAGCCACCGGAGAAAAACCACACTGAGTCAGGAGTTTTGTGGAAGCAGGAACTCACAGGAACTCACTTTATTACTATGAGCAGTTGCCTATATAATGTTGGGGACAAAGGCAGGGATTTTAGGATGGAGGGGGAAGAGGTAAGGACCAATAATAAACTGTAACTATTGAAATGGTAATTGTAATTGCCATGCGGAAGTGGCAGGCCAGAAGCCATTAGGCATCTTGCTGAGTCCTAGCTGGCCAGAGACAGGTTACCAAACTTTAGCTAGGCTCAGGAAGTTCCACTAGGCCTCATGCCTGGGCCTTTCAGAGCCCAACACATACTCATAGTTTTCAAAATAAGATTAAACTTTAATAATAGTTCTTTATACATATACATACTGATTGAAATTAAGGTACTATCACATAGTCTCAAATATTCAGTACAGTTTTTATTTATAACAGGTTATAATCTGCATATACAAATTGATACATTTAATTGTACTCCAGAAGATTTCATTTTGCAAAAGTAAATATACACTTATAGTATTATAACCATAGAATTGTATGTAAATACATTTCTTACATGTTTTAAAAATATGACATGGCACTTAAATTAATTTTAGAATTGTGGAATAATGATAACGTCCTAGAATTTCCTGTGCATTGTGATAATCTCAATATTATATTCCTATAGTGGAACAGATTATACTAAGTGAGGTAACCCAGACTCAGAAAGACAAACATCATGGTTTCTCTTTCATATGTGGATCGTAGCTACAGATGCTTGTACTTCTATGTGTACTTCTATGAAAGTAGGAATAAAACTCTGTAGCAGAGGCCAGTAAGCTAGAAACGGAATATAAAATGAACAGAAAGGAAGGGGGTACTTGATAGGATGGTATAGTATACGTGTAAGTAGAAGAACAGATTAATAGGAGTGAAAAGGCATCAGTGAGGTCAGGGGAAGAGATTGAGTAAAGGAAAGATAGATGGAGGGCTAATCAAAATCTAAAAGGATATAAATATATCATATAGAAACCTACTTGTTTAGACAATGGAAGACTGAGAAGCCATAGATTGCTTTAGGAAATTTTCAGTGCTAGGGATTGGATGTCTTCCAGTGAGTTGTTGGCCAGGATGTCCCTGCTGATACCCCCAAAACATTATAGGCTGTTGGCGAGGCCCTTGGTTTTCCACCAGGAGTAGATGTCAAGACCCTATTGCTGAAGATTCCACCATACCTGGACTATAAGTTCACTGAGAAATCCTGCTGGAGCTGAGTTGAAAACCTCCTCTATGCAGACCAGTTAACAGAAAGATGGAGAGAGCTATGCTGCATGCATTTCAATGCAAGAGAGAGAA